>NC_062519.1:22558325-22608325 GCF_022655615.1 Tachysurus fulvidraco
CCTTCCTGCAAGCTGTGGGCCTTGGCAAATGTAACACGATTTTTTAGTTGTCTTTTACTTCATTATCTTTTTTTTTTCAAATCTTTTCCTCTTCCTCTCCACTTGACGTTTAGATACATTAAAGATGTAGCAGGAGACAGGAGACTTGGTCTTCAGGCTCTTGATGATCAGCACTTTAGTCTGTGGAAAAATCTTTGCCATGTTGTCAGAGGTCAGGATGCATTTTAAATAAAGGTTGGGTGTGCTGGGGTTCTTCTTCTACACACCTGGGAATGTGTTCATTACAGTATTTCTCACAGGTGATACTCTAATCTGTGATCGGTCAAATCCTTTAAAGGTGTGACAAGACGTTTGTCTAAGCAAAGTCTGAAATTTCTGTCCTAATTAAATAATTAAAAATCAAGGCATGATAAGATTTTATTTTGGTAAAATAAGCGTAATCTAGAGGCCTTTGCCTTTCACATAAGCCTCTTCTGATTCCAAATGATCAACTAGAAGTTATTATTTGTTGTTCCTACGACTTGGACAAGACTTTTGTCAGGAAGTGTGCAAATTAAACAGTAATAAATCCTAATAAACCTTTTTTTAAACTCATTTCAGGGTCAACTGAGGGTCCTGTCGGTGGGTTGTGGTAGCTGTCGAAGCGTGCACGGCGATACAGACGTTAATCAGATGATCCAGAGACGCAAACACATTCGGTGTATCGGTGCATTCTGATTAGACGTTGTAGAAAAAACAAATAAACAAACAAACAAAAACAACCCCCCCACTTTCTGTCTGTGAAGAGCTTATTGACATTTTCCTACAAATTGCAGACAGCAGGACCGGGGACATGTGCCAACACTGGACAAAAAAAGGTCAGTGTTGATTATATTTGAGGAAAAAACTCTCTCAAAGCTGTGAAGGTCAGCACTCACCAGCACAGAGGAGCTTCATTTATAGATATTTATAGATTAATATTGTATCCAGTAGTCCAGAGTGTGTGCGGACGTCGTGGTTATGTTCCGTTCCTGAGCAGGAAGGAGACACTCTCTCAGCTGGAGGAGTCTTTTTTTTCCTGCTTAAGGTCATGAGTTTATTTTTTGTTACTTAGTGTGGAACCGAATCATTTTTATTAGTTTATTCGTTTCTCCAGCCGCAATAGTATTGGGATTCGTATCTGATGTCGCCGCCGTCGAGACTGACGTGTTTATTACGTGGGACAGGAAATGCAGCGCTACCAGCCGTGGCCTGCCTGACTGACGATTATTACCAAGGCATCGGTTAAACACGTTTTGTTTGACACCAAAATCGCTTTCAGATCTAATTTGGGAAGAGGAGGTTTTTATATTTCATGGTTGCAGTAAACTCAAGTTACAACACGGATCCCTTTGGTTCGAACGGACAAACTTCCAAAATAAATAAATAAATAAATCGATACATAAAAACAAATAAATGCACGCACGACTTATCAAGACATCTGGAATTCAGCCCAGATGTGGAGTTTAGAGGCCTGCTGCGTTCCACACTCAAACATTACGACACATTACAGAAAAATATGTTTTCTTGCAGTTTAGTTTTGAGGAATCTGATGAAATCTTGAAATCCATTTATTCGTTCATTTGCATACAAACAAAGCTTGAAATACTTTATTATAAGTCTTTAGTATGATGGGTTATTATGGTTAGTATGATGGGTTACCACACTCGTCTCTGAACGGGACAGCAGCCTGCACACATTCACACCTGGGCCAATTTGGTGCATCTGATCCACCTACCGACACGTTTCTCAAGAACCTAGAGGAAACCCGGGACACGTGTGCTCAAGGTCTGATCCTAGCACGCTGAAGCCGTGAGACGGAAACACGACCTGCTGCGGCACCGGGATTCACTCTGAGAAGATACACTGACTTCCACTTATACCCTGAAATACAGAGCGTTCTGATAACTTTAACGGCTCTGTAGATGATTCATGAGATCACACGCATGTTCCTGACTACTGCATGAGCGAAAGATAAAAAAAAAATGACGTCAGAAAATATGGGACGTCATTAAGAATCCCTCGCTTAAGACATAATAATCCTGCTCTAGAATAAGCACATCATAATCACTTCTCAGAAGACATGAGGGACCGAGTGCTGCCTTATTCCGAACGAGAGAGAGAGAGAGAGAGAGAGAGAGAGAGAGAGAGAGAGAGAGAGAGAGAGAGAGAGACTGAAAGAGAGAGAGAGAGAGGTAATTACAGTAGTCTGGCTCCCAATCCCACAGAAAGACCCGCTGAGAAAATTGCACCGTTTCTTCCTGTAACCCAGCATCGCATCCTATAGCGCGAATTACACATGTCTACACACAACAGACGGAGACCCACTACCACATAATTACACTCAAACCATACACAACAAATCCATACATCTCCCTCACCAACAACTTTCCACAACTGGAGGCTAGAAAGCAATAATAAAGCCGCTTTATACAGGAAAAAAAAAACAGCGAAGAGAAAATGATGTTTTACAAAAATTATGTGAATGATTTTTTTTTCTAACCTTGCAGTCTAAAGGCAAAGATCACACTGGGCAAAGAGTAGGGGTAATAAATGCTGAGGTAAAAAAGCTAAAGTCTAAACTACAGAATGCGTGTGATGGTGTGGACAGATGTCACAGTGTCAAGGCTCGACTTTTAGATTCACAAAAAAACAAACAAGAAAGATAGCAAGCATAAAACTTGTTTAAGGATCATATTATTATCCGACATGCTTAAAATGTACCCTCTTGCTGCGTTACTGAGATTAGCCCATGGGGTACGCTAGCAGCCCCCTTGTTACATGCGTGTATGACATCACAGTGTAACAGAACACATAATAAAGCTACAAAAATTTGTTTTATAATTACTATTCATTCATTCATTCATTCATTCATTTATTTACATAACATTAGCTTGCATGCTAGCAATTCTTGATGGTTTATTATTACTGTTAAAGAGCTAGCTGTTACCATTAGCTAACTAATAGGCAAGACGTTCCTAAGCTCTTCATCTCCTTCATGGCTTAGTTACGTCGCAGGTCGAGGACGGAAATGAGGATGAGGCTTCTGTAACGGTCCTAACGTCATCGCTTTTGCCTGATAACTTGCCGGAATGCTAATTATGCTAATTAAGCTAAATGTTACACAGAGTCAGAATGCATCATCAACTGCTTGTTCTTTCCAGAAAGGAAGTCGCATCATATCCCACAATACCTCAGTGTTGTGTGTCTGCAGTCCTCAGACATGTCTGTGGGGTCATCTAATAAACGTCACCTGACCTGTTAAGAGATGGCGATTGAGGCCATGTTGACCGGACTTAAAGAGAAAGCTGGTCCCTGGGCTAATAGCAGCAGACAGGAGAAACGAGCAGTTTGTGAAGCTGAAAGAAACCTTAAATGCCCCTTTTCCACCGAGGCAGTTTGAGAGCTGGATCGGAACCAGAGCATAATTTAGAACCAGTTCTTTCTGTTTCGACCGCCAAAGCACCGGCTCCGAACCAGGAAAAGTGGTTCTTAAGTGGCACCAAAACGTTGCAGGTCTAGACTTAAGAACCGCTTGTGTCAGGAGCTGGGGGCGGGGCTACTGTTAGCACATTTGATAATGTACCTTAAGTTTACTAATGTTTAATACACTTTTACTTTACCGCAATATGATACATTATCAGCACACATGATAGTAGGTAGCTACATGCTAAGGCTAATTTTTTTTCTGTGTTAACGATAAAATAACGTTATGTACTTTATCGGTTACAACCTCCGTTTATACAGATTACACGGAGATGCACGTACACGTTTTATTCGCCACGTTTGGATGCCAGTGCAGGTTCGCAAAGCCATGAGCATTAACAGTAAAGCAACATCCTTGTCCCCGGTCCTGCTGTCTGCAACATCCTGTCTGCAACAACATGTTGTTGTGTTTGTGTTTGCCGCTGCTGCGCTAAAGTTGCTGTGTAACGTGACACGTATACGGTGACGTCACACTCGGCGCTGTGATGGCTCTCTAACCGGTGGAAAGGCAAACCGGTTCTTAGAAGGTTCTCCAGTGGAACCAACTTTGAACCAGCACCAGCGCTAGCTCTGAACCAGCACCAGCGCTAGCTCTGAACCAGCACCAGCGCTAGCTCTGATCCAGCACCCAGTTCTTTTTGGTGGAAAAGAGGCAAAAGAGCTCGTCCAATCAGATCAGAGCACCAGGCTGTGGGGAAGGAAGGTCAGGAACAGGAGGGGCAGAAATCTGGACCAGAATCAACTCTCATCAGCTCCAAGTTAGCTGGTGTGTGTGTGTGTGTGTGTGTATGAGGGCATTACCTGTGCAGATGGTGCCGTTACCCATGAACCCTGGCTTACAGGTGCACAGGTGGCCATGGACAGTGTTGGTGCAGATGGCATTCTCATCACACGAGCTCTGGCCACTGACACACTCATCACGCTCTGAAAGGGAATGCAAAGTGTGTGAGTATGTGTAAGTGTGTGTTGTGTGCATAGTGTATTTTAGAGTGTGTGTGTATTGTTATAGTGTGTGCGTTAATGTGTGTGTATTCGTGTGTTAGCTAGTATTAGTGTGATTGTGTATTTGTTTTTGTGTATTAGTGTGTGGGTTTTAGTGTATTAGTACATGTGTGTTTTTGTGTATGTGTGTGTGTTTTAGTGTATGTGTTTTAGTACAGTATATGTGTGTGTGCGTGTGTAATGTATTTGTGCATGTGTGTTTTAGTGTGTTAGTATATTTGTGGTTGTGTGTTTTAGTGTTAGTGTATTTGTGCGTGGGTTTTAGTGTATTAGTACATGCGTGTTTTAGTGTATTTGTGCATGTGTGTGTTTTAGTGTACGAGTGTGCATGTGTTAGTTTGTTAGTGTATTTGTTCGTGTGTGTTTTAGTGTATGTGTGTGTGTTTAAGCGTGTTAGTGTATTTGTGTGTACGTGTTTATTTTGTTATTTGTGTTTGTGTATTTGTGTGAGTGTGTGTTGTAGTGTTAGTGTGAGTGTTAGTGTAATTGTATGTAATTATTGTCAGACTGCTGCAGGACATGAAGAAATCAGCAGTGAGACGATCTTTACTCCACACGAGTGTGAATGAGTGTGTGTGTGTGTGTGTGTGTGTGTGTCAGGGATTGAGAACAATGTTGTCAAACCCCCAGAGGTTTTGTTGATTTAGATTGGAATTTCTCTTCCTATGATGGCCATAAATCACTGCAACATATGTGAAGGTGTCAGGTCATTAATTTTGGCACCCTGTTGCAGCTGTATACTGTATCATTGGTATAACAAAGCAGTCACAAGCGCAGACACTTAACTCTTCTTGTGCTTTGATCTACAGTAAAAATCTAGCTGCAGAATTTGAGCTGCAGAAACAGAATTGGTCAAAATGTGTTCCTTTATTTTTGGTGGCCAGATTCATTCGTGTGATTTGCTGTGAGACCTTTATGGTGGATGGTCTGTGGTGTACCAGATCAGATAAAAAAAAACTACAACAAGCAAACAAAGAAACAAACAAACAAATAGCCTGTGCCTATCTCAGGCGTCATCGGGCATCGAGGCAGGATACACCCTGGACGGAGTGCCAACCCATCACAGGGCACACACACACTCTCATTCACTCACACACTCACACACTACGGACAATTTTCCAGAGATGCCAATCAACCTACCATGCATGTCTTTGGACCGGGGGAGGAAACCAGAGTACCCGGAGGAAACCCCCGAGGCACGGGGAGAACATGCACTCTCCACACACACAAGGTGGAGGTGGGAATCGAACCCCCGACCCTGGAGGTGTGAGGCGAACGTGCTAACCACTAAACCACCGTGCCCTGAGTCAAAACTCAAATGCTGAAAAAAAAAATATATTAAACTTTGCATCAATTTTTAAACCACCCTCAAGCACATTATGCTCTTTTGACCCTTTTCAGCACCGTGTTGTATTAATTGAGCCCCGAACGTGACCTACAGTAGGAGGAGACGAGGCCGTGTCAGGATTCAGAACCGATGACTAATAAAGGAAAATATTAGACTAATAAATATTTCAGGCACGTTTACTGAAACGTGAAATTAACATCACTCCTGCTGCGTGCCCTGCAGTTCTGCTCGCCTTCCGTGTGTCCAGGAACTTAAAATAAATAAATAATAATAAAAAAGTGTGCCTTTTTTAAATGAACAATCCTGATACAGGAGTTCCTCAGGTAAGCTTTATATAGATACACGTGTCAGACGAGGACTTTGGGCTTACTCTCTAACGTGACGAACGAGAAAATGAAGAGAATCATGTTAATAACAGGAAGTAAATTTATGGGTGAAGTAAAACAGTAAATATTCTAACAAACAAAAATGGTAACTGTTGACATACTTTACACCACACGACTCGTACCTCCTACGATCTAAATTCAAAATAATGAAAGAAAGAAAGAAAGAAAGAAAGAAAGAAAGAAAGAAAGCAAGCTGTTCCTCAGGCTGCCTCTGGTTAGAACATGACAATGATAATCAAAAATAATGTCTTTAACATTAATACCCCACCCCCCACCCCATTTAATCTAATACCCCCATTTCTATTTCTTCTAGCTCCTCCCTCTAATTTCTACCACTTCCTTCCCCCTCCCCATATACATAACACCCCTCTTCATCCATTACATCCTCCGTCTCCTCCTCCACCCTTTTCCATTTCCTCCTTCCCCTCCTCTTATCACATGTGCTACAGGAACATTATTGTTTTCTGGAGTAAAAACAATATTTTTGGCTTTAGTGTCAGATTATCAGCGGCACAGGGGACAGCAATAAGACGTCGTTCATTTTTAGATAAGATCTCCCGAAAAACACTTTCCTCCTTAGAGACGATATTTATAAATATATATATATATTTTTTCTCCACATTTTAAGATATGAAGAACCTTATTAGCATCGACTTCGTCAAGATGCAAATGACACCTTAATCATGACTAATGAATTCCCTCCTTAATTAACCACTCCTGCTTAGTGAGGCCTTAAGCCGGTCCAATGCCGTATTCGATGCGTTTTCCTTCCTTTTTGTGTGTGTGTGTGTGTGTGTGTGTAAGGCTTCGGGAAGCAATAAGTGCTGATAGGAAGTGTAATCGGGGGGTTGGGGGGTGAGGGGGTGAGGGAGTGATACAGTCACTAATTAGGATTTAAAGCTCAGAGCTCAGGATTTAAATCCCAATTAAGCAACATATCGTCTGTTACTAGAACAGAAGGTGGTATGCGGGAGCTTTCGTAAGAGCCGTGCAGTTTATACATAATGAACGATTCTGCTTGCTTGTAGTGATTAACAGCAGGCTGTGTATTATGTTACATAGTAGGGCATAAACACACACACAACTGCATACTTATTATATGTCATTAAACTGTTGAGTAAAAGGACGAGGTGCGATAACCACAGAGAACAATGTAGAAGAAGGACAGGAAATGAGGTAAACAACTATATAAGGAGAAAAATCTGTACAGGAAAGGAGTGAAAACTAAACTCTCGCATTTGAATGGAAATATACAGAAAGACAGGACAGACTTTTTATAACCAAAAAGAATAAGACAATAAAAAACAAAACTGTTACTTTTGACCATATTGTTGACGTTCACAAGCTCACGCACACACACACACACACCTGTTCGCAAGCTCACACGCACACACGCACTTGTTCACAAGCTCACACACACACACACACACACACACACACACACACACACACACACACACACACACACACACACACACACACGTTCACAAGCTCACGCGCACACACACACCTGTTCGCAAGCTCACACACACACACGCACCTGTTCGCAAGCTCACACACACACACACACACACACACACCTGTTCGCAAGCTCACACACACACCTGTCTCCAAGCTCTCACACACACTTGTTCGCAAGCTCTCACACACACATCTGTTTGCAAGCTCTCACACACACCTGTTCGCAAGCTCTCTCTCTCTCTCTCTCTCTCTCTCTCTCTCTCTCTCTCTCTCACACACACACACACACACACACACACACACACACACACACACCAGTTCACAATCACACACACACACACACACACACACCTGTTCACAAGCTCACACACACACGCACACACACACACACACCTGTTCACAAGCTCACACACACACGCACACACACACCTGTTCAGAAGCGGGCACACACACACCTGTTTGCAAGATCACACACACACACACGCACACACACCTGTTTGCAAGCATACACACAGACACACACACCTGTTCACAAGCTCACACGCACACACACCTGTTCGCAAGCTCACACGCGCACACACACACACACACCTGTTTGCAAGCATACACACAGTCACACACACCTGTTCACAAGCTCACACACACACACACACACACACATGTTCACAAGCTCACACACATACACACACACACACGTTCACAAGCTCACGCACACACACACCTGTTAGCAAGCTCACACACACACCTGTTTCCAAGCTCTCACACACACTTGTTCGCAAGCTCTCACACACACATCTGTTTGCAAGCTCTCACACACACCTGTTCGCAAGCTCTCTCTCTCTCTCTCTCTCTCACACACACACACACACACACACACACACACACACCTGTTCACAAGCTCACACACACACACACACACACACACACACACACTTGTTCAGAAGCAGGCACACACACACCTGTTTGCAAGATCACACACACACACACACACACACACACACACGCACACACACCTGTTTGCAAGCATACACACAGACACACACACCTGTTCACAAGCTCACACGCACACACACCTGTTCACAAGCTCACACGCGCACACACACACACACACACACACACACACACACGTTCACAAGCTCACGCGCACACACACACCTGTCCGCAAGCTCACACGCACCTGTTCGCAAGCTCACACGCGCACACACCTGTTCGCAAGCTCACACGCGCACACACAAACACACACACACACACGTTCACAAGCTCACGCGCACACACACACCTGTTCACAAGCTCACACACACACACACACACCTGTTCGCAAGCTCACACACACACCTGTTTCCAAGCTCTCACACACACTTGTTCGCAAGCTCTCACACACACACATCTGTTTGCAAGCTCTCACACACACCTGTTCGCAAGCTCTCTTTCTCTCTCTCTCTCTCTCTCTCTCTCTCTCTCTCTCTCTCTCTCTCTCACACACACACACACACACACACTCACACACAGACACACCTGTTCACAAACACACACAAATGTTCACACACACACACCTGTTCGCAAGCTCTCTCTCTCTCTCTCTCTCTCTCTCTCTCTCTCTCTCTCTCTCTCACACACACACACACACACACAAAACTGTTCGCAAGCTCACACACAAATGTTCACACACACACACACTTGTTCGCAAGCTCTCACACAAACACACACAAACACACACCTATTCACAAGCACACACACACAAATGTTCACAAGCACACACACACACCTGTTCACAAACACACACACACACCTGTTCACAAGCACAGACGGAGTTCACAACAGTCATTTTGACAGCTTGCTTTTGAAGTAAGGAGATATGTTAAAAGAACAGAATAATGAGATATTCCATGATAAAAGAACAGAATAATGAGATATTCCATGTTTAAAGAACAGAATAATGAGATATTCCATGTTTAAAGAACAGAATAATGAGATATTCCATGTTTAAAGAACAGAATAATGAGATATTCCATGTTTAAAGAACAGAATATCCTGAAATGGAACATTGAGCATTGAGACATAACCAGAGAAGTATTTCTAGTTTTTGGCAGAAATGTTCTAGATGGTTAGTGAGTTATATACAGTACATTGCAGGTTCTACAGCACTTTAAGGACACCAGGACAAAACTCCCCCGATGTCTGAATCACTGAATCTCTGTCTGTCTTTAACCGGAGACAGAAGAGCTGCTTCTTCACCAGGCACTCAACTGAGCATTAAATTGCTTTGTTGTGTACTAACTCCTCTCCAACAGGATTGGAGTCTAATGCTCTTTTTACACCCAGATGCGTGTATTGTACACGTACTCCAGACTTCTCTAGGAGCTAAAGGAGCTAAATGCTGTGGAAAGAAACCTACATATACAGTGGTGTGAAAAAGTGTTGGCCCCCTTCCTGATTTTTTATTTTTTTGCACGTTTGTCAAACTTTAATGTTTCAGATCATCAAACATATTTAAATATTTGTCAAAGATAACACAAGTAAAGACAACATGCAGTTTTTAAATGAAGGTTTTTATTATTAAGGGAGAACAAAATCCAAATCCAGAGGGCTCTGTATGAAAAAGTGTTTGCCCCCCTGTTAAAACATAAATATAGCGTTCAGCGTCAGTTCAGGCAGGCCACATAGTCAAGCTCGGCTATCAGCTGATGTCAATTTTCTAACCCCGCCCATCAGCTGATCTGATTCCTAAGCGCGCTATTGGTCCCTTTCAAACAGGGCGCCCTATTTAAATGCTTTTTTCAGTCTGTCTGCTTGGCTGTTTCCTCTGCATTGCTGCAACCCATGTCCTCCCCTAGCTCCTCCTTGGAACTGTGTGTTTAACTTAATCAGTGTCATTCTGTTGTCACTGATTCAGGCTCTGTTCTAAATGGGGGGGATTTTGTCTGGCTGCTTTCCCAGTTAAATGGGAGATTGTCCCCAAACGAAGCTGCTGCTGTTCCCTGACCAGCTTTCATGGAGCTCATGAAAAGGATGGGGAATTCAGAACAGAGCCATACCGCCAAATGTAAAATTTATAAGCTTGCAAATAAAAAAATTTAAATATATGTCAAAGAATATGTCTTTATTTTGACTCAAGTGGTCCTGACTGAACTGTGGTTTATCACACTTGAGTTCACTTTCTCTACCCACAGCCAGGCCTGATTACTGCCACACCTGTTCACAATCAAGAAATCACTTAAATAAGACCTGACTGACAAAGTGAAGTAGACCAACAGATCCTCAAAAGCTACACATCATGCAGAAATCCAAAGAAATTCAGTAACAAATGAGTAAGAAAGTAATTGAGATCTATCAGTATGGAAAAGGTTATAAAGCCATTTCTAAAGCTTTGGGACTCAAGCGAACTACAGTGAGAGCTGTTATACACAAATGGTGAAAACTTGGAACAGCGGTGAACCTTACCAGGAGCGGCCAGCCAACCAAAATTACCCCAAGAGCGCAGTGACGACTCATCCATGATGTCACAAAAGACCCCACAACAACATCCAAAGAACTGCAGGCCTCACTTGCCTCAGTTAAGGTCAGTGTTCATGACTCCACCATAAGAAAAAGACTGGCCAATAATGGCCTGCGTGGAAGAGTTCCAAGACAAGAGCAAAAAAATCATAAAGGCTCATCTCAGTTTTGCCAGAAAACATCTTGATGATCCACAAGACTTTTGGGAAAATACTCTGTGGACTGACGAGACAAAAGCTGAATTTCTTGGAAGGTGTGTGTCCCATTACATCTGGTGTAAAAGTAACACTGATGGAAAGGCAAACCGGTTCTTAGAAGGTTCTCTAGTGGAACCAACTTTAAACCAGCACCCGGTTCTTTTTGGTGGAAAAGAGGCATCTCTTTTACACAACTGAGCAGTTAAAGGTAAAAGGCCTTGCTCAGGGGCCCATAAGTGACAGCTTGGTGCTGCTGCGATTTGATCTCACAACCTTCTGAGCTACCGCAAAGTACAGAAATTGATCGTTCAGTGGGTTTGAAGGTGAAGCTTTTTTATTAGGAGCAGAGCTTGTCTCCTCCTAATGACCTGATCACTCTGTTCCTGCTGAGTGAGATTTGTGGATTAAGGAATTTGTAGATAGACATAAAATATGTAAATGTCTTTAATGAGTGCTCTGTAAAAGTTGACCTTTCGGGTCTTACACCACACGTACCGTGTCCCTGAGACATCATTAACATTTAATTAATTATAGATTTCATGCTGTTTCTTTTCAGAATAGAAGTCTTCACACTGGACCAGTAAAAAGAAATGTTACTCTGTGTTTACTTAAACTAACACCAGGAGCTGTTCGATCAGAAGACATGGATCGATGGATGTGAGGAACGTGAAAGGAAATGTGCTGTTAAACAGACACAGTGCTGACATAAAGACGGCTTATTAACCCTTCTAACCACTCGTCTGAAAGATCTACAGAAGCTCACGGGCATTTACTCTTTATAAATTATTAAGCGCTTTTCAATCCAGGCTGTAACATTTCAAGCAAAAACATCAAATAAAATGCTTCATTTCTCTGCAGATACTGTGTCAGGATTTAATGTTATGATCTCTCTACAGCTCATACAACCAGAAAGACTCGAGGTTTAATCTGGAGCTTTGTCTCAAATGACGTACACACGATACAATCTTTCTACACACAAAGTGAGATGATTTAAAAGACATTTGTTAGGTGCAGTGTTGTATAAAGTACTAGTCAGCAATACTTGAGTAAAAGTACAGGTATCGTGCTAGAAAAAGACTTTGGTAGAAGTGAAAGTCACCTTTTAGAATATTACTCAAGTAAAAGTCTTAAAGTATCTCATATTTACTGTACTTAAGTATCAAAAGTCATTTTCTGATATTTAATGTACTTAAGTATTTGAAGTAAAAGTAATATTTCAGTGATTTTCGGTTGGCATAAGAGGCACTTCATCCGGTAGGAAGAATCTTTCATTCCAATGTACAGAAACATTTCTTGCAAATACGGCCACGGATGTATAACATCTTCACCCTGTTCACCGAGTTCACCACTATCGTCGGGGTGGTGGTCTACGAAAACGGGAGGTCCTCCAGTAGGTGCTTCCATGGCGGTTTTAGCTTTTGGCATCATTACGCTGTAATAGAGCATGCGTACGTGCGTAATGCAATCTAGGAGCAGTGATTCGCCAAACCTCCCTTATTGCAGTCACACACATTTCTTCTGATTTTATTTTGTAGTAACAAGTAACGAAGATGCTTAAAGGAAATATAACGGAGTAAAAGTATACATTTTATCTAGGAAATGTAGTGGAGTAAAAGTGAAAGTTGACAAATTTTAAATAGCAAAGTAAATTACAGATACGTGAAATTTCTAAGTAAGTACAGTAACGAAGTATTTGTACTCCGTTACATTACAACACTGGTTAGGTGACTTGTTGACTGGAGCGTCATCGGACATTTTGAAAAGGTTTTCTTCGCCTGGAAGCCCCGCCCCTTTTTACCCTATGTAAAACAAATCTGCGAGTGTTGAATTGGGGTCGTTATCATGTTGGAATACTGCCCTGTGGCCCAGTCTCCAAAGGGAGGGGATCATGCTCTGCTTCAGTATGTCACAGTGCGTGTTGGCATTCACAGTTCCCTCAATGAACTGTAGCTCCCAGTGCCGGCAGCACTCATGCAGCCCCAGACCATGACACTCCCACCACCATGCTTGACTGTAGGTGAGACACACTTGTTTGTGTACTCCTCAAATGGTTGAGGAGGAGCTCTCCACCAACCTGAAGGGAGCAAGCCACCCTTTTCCGGCTGAGAACCATGGCCTCGGACTTGGATGTGCTGATTCTCATCCCCGCCGCTTCGACACTCGGCTGCAAACCGTCCCAGTGCACGCTGAAGGTCCTGATTTGATGAAGTCAAAAGGACAACATCATCTGCAAAAAGCAGAGACGAAATACTGTGGTCCCCAAACCGGACTCCCTCCGACCCCCGACTGCGCCTAAAAATCCTGTCCAGATAAATACTGAACAGGACCTTTTTTTTTGCCATCTGGTGCCATGTTGAACTTCCAGTGCCCAGCATGAGAAAGTGAGAGCGATAACACCACCACCTCCCCATTCACACCTAAGACCTTGTAACACTAACGAGTCACATGACACCAGGGAAAGAAAGTGGCTAATTGGGCCCTTTGTGAGATTTACTCACTTTTGTGTCCAGCGGTCCAGACGAACAAAAACAACACATACCTGACTAGTTAAATAAAATATTTTTAAACCCCAAATGTCTGGAAGATGTCTGTGCTTTATTTAAGTGAGCAGTAATCGGTGTGCAGCTAGACAATAGAAAAAAAAAACAGTAAAAACGGTTAAAAAAATAAATAAAATAATAATATTAATAATAATAATAATAAGACGAAGTGACACTATTTTGCCATCTGAGCAAACGTGTTAATCTGCCTCCATTTAGCTGGGAATCTTCTTCCCCCTCAGGTCTAAGGCAGAGTTCAGACACTGCAGGATGAGGTGTTATGAGCACTTTTATAACCCACGCTTGTTGTGGCTAATGAACAGCAGCACTTCAGAGCTGGAGAGAATTGTCACACTTCGAGCCTCTTGCACCTCTGAGGTCTGCATTCACAGCTCATGTAATTGTACTCGGATTTTAATTAAGCTTTCATTCTGGTGTCGTCTGTAAAGGAAGATGACGAGGAACCCTTCCTCCTCTGCTGTCTCTCTTATGGAACATTATGAAGCATGCCAGCTCTTCTCTTTTGTATAAAGTGAATTCATTTCAGCATATTAAACTCTTCAGTGGCTGAGCTGGTCCCGGCGCCTGTCCACTGCTTCAGCTGAATTAACAACGTGGAATAATTATCTTCACACACATCTCTCTACATCGCCCTACGTGTAAATCTGCTGTGCTCTTTTTTTTTTTTTTTTTTTTTTGTAATAGTCAAACTCCAAAAAGTCTTCAGCCTGCTTATTAGCAGTATTATTTTCGATGAAAATTTGAATGAAAGTATTATGCGATATCATACTATTTTTCTTCATGATATAAAAACATTTTTATTTCATTTTATTGGAAAATTTATTTTGTAAAAAAAAAAATTTATCTATTTATTTGTTTGTTTGTTTATTTATTTATTCATTCACTCAAATAAGAATTTTTACACGCTCAGTTACCAAGTCAAAAAAAAAAAAAAGACAAAATTATATTTTGCATATTCTCCTAAAGCTAGCGGCGTTGTGTTATTTGAATTTGAAGTCATCTGGCATCGACTGGGAAATGGCTTCTACTTCCTGTTATGTATCATTCATACACTCGAACCTAGTGTGCATAGTGCACAGAGTAGTGTAAGTGTTACATCATTTGGGACGCAGCTAAAGTCGGAGTATGTAGAAATATTTATTTCTATAAATCAATGGAATTAATACATTTGAATTTATTCAGCCGATTATTTATTTGTGGAAAGTTAATTCTTCTTAATGACTAAACCCCCCCCCCCCCCCCCGCGCTTTTGCACAGTAGTTTTCTTTCAGTCTAACAGCAATAATATGAAGGATTGAGACTGGAGCTCTGTGGGATCAGCAGAAGCTGTGGGAGATTAGGAAAGTTCTGACTCTACTGCTGAATGCTGACTGTGAGATTATTTGTTCCTGAACTCCGTCTGTGTTTTTTCTTTTCTTCTCCCATAGCCATGTCTCCTGT
This sequence comes from Tachysurus fulvidraco, assembly GCF_022655615.1. Lineage (NCBI taxonomy): Eukaryota > Metazoa > Chordata > Actinopteri > Siluriformes > Bagridae > Tachysurus > Tachysurus fulvidraco. The sequence continues at coordinate 22,573,720 of NC_062519.1, forward strand.
TCAGTGAAGATTTCTGTCTAACTTGTCAAGTCGCTTTGCTTCACTCACATTCACAGCACCATAAGAACGACTAGACCTACTGTACTTCCGGCTTCGTTAGATTCTTCCGACTGCCAGGAGAGACGTCAGTTATGTCTCACACCGCTGCACTAAATGCTGGTGTGAAAGACAATTTGGAACAAAAATAAATACAGAAAACCTGACTGTTTCCTGTGTAGCATCTCAAGGCTATGATTCCAGGCTACGCTTCAGTTCTCAGAGCGTCTACTGTAGCAAATATACAGCTATTAACGCTACCTTCATGTGCTTCTGATTATCCCTTCTGTTCATGCGATGTCCTTCTAGTCACAATTACTGTACATGCTGAAGCCAAGCTTCTGACTCGTCCATAACAATCCATTTATCAGCATGACAAAGGAAACTGTGCTTTCAAGGTTGAATGAGGCTCAGTCTTTATTTCTCTAACAAACATCCTCACTTTTAAACACTGGCTTAAATCGCTAATTGTCTCTTTTATTACCAACCAACCAACCAACCAACCAACCAACCAACCAACCAACCAACCAACCAACCGACCAAACATTCATATAACCAAAGAAAACAATGGAGCAGGAGGTTATTAATCTCTGGCGCTTCCTCACATAGCCTCAGTACTGACATTTGTGAGAGGGATTTGAACTCAACTCATTTAACAGATAAAAAAAGGTTAAAACTAAGGAACTAGTTCTCTAGCACACAGATCTAGAGTACGGGAATGTAGTAGCTTGGTGGTTAAAGGTGTAGGATTAACAAGTGATGAACAGGTTGTGAGTTCATATCCCAGGTCCACCAAGCATCTACTGCTGTGTGTGTGTGTGTGTGTGTGTGTGTGTGTGTGTGCGTGTGCGTGCATGTGTATATGCTTCAGGTTTGTCATCAAACCTGACATTTGATGGCAATCCCATTTACAATTACATTCTATCCTCCAGCTGTATCCACACAGCTCTAAGCTGTTTATTCTCATCACTACTCTGCATGAATCTGCTTATTGCAATCGTAGCATGGCATGTATCAGGTCAGTGTTCGCTTTTCCACAGCAGTGATACCGGCAGGTAATGTAGAAGAATACAATAAAATTAAACCAAGGTTTAAACAGAACTCTAGTTGGGAGGAGCATGCTTAGTCTCGCCTGCCAATCATATCGACTCTAGCCAATCGTGAGCTTCTGTAGGCAGACAGCACTTTCTTCTGAGTGTGAGCAAACAATTCCCTCACATCTAGGGGTGAAATTCAATTCACTGTACGGGGCTTTTGTGGTCTTGCCGACGCCACGGCACCTCACACGGGCTACACGTTCGCTCAGCCTGAGTGAAGCGATAGAGCCTTCGTATCGATATGCCAATTAAAATGAAAGCAAGGCTTCATCTGGGACTGTTCGTCTTCAGGTTGCTGTACTAAATGATGCGATGATGCAGCAGTACCGACGTTCTCATTTCACACCAGTCTCACTGCCCTCATTACGTCCAGACACTCCAGCAGTCCCGGGAGCTTTCCTTCGAAGGCACCGAACAATCTCAAGAAAAGAACAGACTGGAGAAAACCCTTCAAAGTAGACAAAATCTCTCGAGCTTTGATTTCACAAACAGGACGTCTAGACCGTAGGGTTGTTGCTGCAACATCTAACTGTGTTCCAGTCAGACAGCAGCTCCCTCGGCAGGATGTCTCACATGCGCTGTGTTTGTGTGCTGCCCAGTTTGAATGGGCCTCTGAGCTCCTTATTTTCGTCCACGTTTAAGAGAAGCGCCTCACGGCTCTTTCTTGGTGGAGACAATCCCATTACTCAGTTCACTGGACCACACTGGAGTTCCATGTGTGTGCAGACAAACACACTTTAAACAGGAAGGCGTTTGACCTCGACGGCAATAACAACACGGCTTAAATGATTTCCTTGGAGATTTACAAAAACATGCGGGTTTCCTTCCTTGTGTGAGTAACCATTAAAAAATAAAAAAAAAAATTAAAAATCACACTAGTGGAATTTTATTGTTTTCTCACACTAAAAAACATGGATACTGGAGTTTTGACTGGAGGGTAAATGAAATATTAAATAAAAAATGAGTTTTTCCTGCAATACTGAATAGTATGTTTGCGCTTTCAAAATAAATAAATAAATAAATAAATAAATAAAAAGTCAAAACGGTTTTGAATCTTTGTTAGATATCCAAAGTTAATGACACCATCACAATTCAGAGCACTAAATCCAGAGTACTGTACAGCACTTAGTTCCGCTTCGTTAATCTGATTAGACGAGCCGGTGTTTCGAACGTGAATTTACGTACATTTATCACTCACTATAACCTTTGTCTACTACAAATATGGTGAAAATAAATAAATAAATAAATAAACAAACAAACAAACAAACAAACAAACAAACAAACATTCTGTTTTCCTATTTAAGCTAAGACAAACATTTATCAAGAGTAACTCCTCCTAGGGGGGGGGCACAGTGGCTCAGTGGTTAGCACGTTCGCCTCACACCTCCAGGGTCGGGGGTTCGATTCCCGCCTTCGCCTTGTGTGTGTGGAGTTTGCATGTTCTCCCCGTGCCTCGGGGGTTTCCTCCGGGTACTCCGATTTCCTCCCCCAGTCCAAAGACATGCATGGTAGGTTGATCGGCATCTCTGGAAAATTGTCCGTAGTGTGTGAGTGAATGAGAGTGTGTGTGTGCCCTGCGATGAGTTGGCACTCCGTCCAGGGTGTATCCTGCCTAGATGCCCGATGATGCCTGAGATAGGCACAGGGTCCCCGTGACCCGAGAAGTTCAAATAAGTGGTAGAAAATGAGTGTGAGAGAGAGAGAGAGAGAGAGAGAGAGAGAGAGAGAGAGAGAGAGAGAGAGAGAGAGAGTGTAACTCCTCCTAGAGTTTTTAAGCCACATGAACCAATTTCGGATATGTTGTAGACCCTGGTCTGAAGTTTGTTACTTTTCTAAGCAATCTGAGTACCGGTACTTCTGGTACTGGGTCTCAAATGGCCTTTTTTCCAGCATAGACTCCCATTATAAACTTGGGAGGTTTATAACTCGGCAAGCTTTCAAACTATCTACACCAAACAACATGGACATGTGACATATCAAAACACTCAGAACAAGGAGTGGAATTGCGTCACAGGGTTTCGGATGACGTCACATGCTTGTCTCCACTTGCCTCCAAATGTTTTGGCACCCTAGCGCTCCACTATATTTCACAAGTTTTATGTCCACTTGCCTCCAAAAGTAACACTTACCCTTATGTCCACTTGCCTCCAAAAAGCACCGGCCTTTGTGAATACTTGCTCGTCAAAGCCAACATCAAAGTTTGTTGCAACGAACTTTATAAATCTAGTTTATAAAACTGTTGTATAAAAGTGACATCATGGTAAGTACCTTTTCCCGGAGCATAAAGTATTGTGCTCATAGTGAAAGGTTTCATTTTTGAAAACGATGTCGTTTTTAGGCCACGACCATCAGGTTTAAATCAGTATACGGATAAAGTCTACAGAGAACCGGATACAGATAAACTGCACCGAGATGAAGCTCCCCTGTTTCAGAGCCGTCGTCTGTGTCAAGTCTCCTCAGGGAAATGTTCCTAAATAACATCTTCCCTTCCTGACTTATACTCACTCGCCCTTGGCAGCTTAAATATTATTATGGAAGGAGTAAAAATGTAGGAGTCTGACAGAAGCCGAGGAATAATTAGTCAGGCTGACGTTCGGCTCCATCTGAATTAGCTCTGCTGTGTAATTCACTGCAAAACGCCACACTTTTGTGTCTCGCTTCTAATGAGAGGATTTTTTCTGACTATTATTCGTCACTAAAAACAACAAGTGTTAGCCTACCTAAAGTTAACAGACCTTTTCAAGACCTTCCTAAGTGCTAAAGCTTTTTACACACTTATAAGAGAAGCTTGCTGAGAGATACGTGACTATATACTTGGGTGGGGGGGGTGTGTGTTAAAGTAAAGCAAATCATTGCTGAAAGTCTATAAACCAACTGTTCTTTCTGCTCTGAGAAAGAAATGAAAAGAGATGGATGGAAGTTCTATTGTGTTTATTGTTGGTTCCGTGAGCAGCCATGTCGATCTGATGCCAAATCTCGGAGGAACTCTGTGAAGAGCTGAAAGTTCTCCTTGCTTTTTCCTGCTCTGCGGTCAAAAATCGCTAACTTTCCCCTCGAATCAAATGCAGCATTAATACTGTTGTTGATCACCAGGGAAATAGAGGACTAGACATTTTTCTAAAGCTTTCTGATTGTATTAGATACACGTTCCAGGTTTATTCATGAGATATATAAAACAAAACACTGCTTCCGATTCATATGTTCTGTCCTGTTTCCTGTCTTTCTTCCTGTTCTACTTCCCATCCTTCCCTACTTCCCATTCAGCTTCCTGTCCTGCTTCCTACCCTGATTCTCACCCTGCTTCCCCTTCTACTTCCAGTGCTGCTTCCTGTCCGGTTTCCTGTCCTCATTCTTATTTTACTTCCCGTCCTACTTCCCATCCTGTTTCCGGTCATACTTCCTGTCCTGTTTCACATTCTACTTCCTGTCCTGCTTCCCATTCTGTTTCCTGTCCTGATTCCTGTTCTACTTCCTGTCCTGCTCCCTGCACTGTATATCATTACAGTATTTACCGTATTATTGGTTACATCATTAAACTTAAACTATTTCCTTGTAAATGATACAAGATTAAGAGTATTTATTGATGATCCACTGTGGTTCTCATCCCTGTTATTTTAAGCCAAAGGAGAGAAGCAGCACATTAATCACCGCACACGGTGATTATTATATACATCTAATAATAACCTAGAATTTTTTATTCTGTTAATTCTTATTTCTTTTATTATTCGTTATTTCCTTTATCATTAATTCTGCTCTATGTTTATGTTCTGTAAAGCTGCTTTGAGACAATGTCTATTGTAAAAAGCGCTATACAAATAAACTTGAATTGAATTGAAACTGCAGCCCGAATTCCTGCGACTCTGCGACAAAATAATCAAAACAAGGCAATTTCCTTCCTGGGCTTCAGAACTTTCAGCTGAAATGCAACGTTTAAATTAATCTCTGAGAAATCGCTGAAATTAAATCAATTTCTACCAAATCAAATGGCGTCCAGACAAACGGCACTTTAGCAATCAGGACGTTTTGTTTTTTGATCGAAAGAAAAAGATGAGAAGATAAACAGAGAGCAATCAATTACAAAGAAACTCTGATTTATTGGACATTTTTTAACCCAATGGAATTGGTGCTAATTTTTTTTTTTAATCGTGTGTGTGTTTGTGTGTGTGTTTGTGTGTGTGTGTGTGTGTGTGTGTGTGTGTGTGTGTGACCTGTGCAGGAGAAGTCGTCCACTCTGGAGAACCCTGGAAGGCAGTCACACCGATGACCTCCAGGTAAATTAACGCACACAGTGTTGGCCTGACAGTAGTGCATCTGTGTGGAACACTCATCTATATCTGAGCAGAAAACACACACACACACACACACACACACACACACACACACACACACACACACACACACACACACATAAAAAAAGTATAAAGGGCAAAGTCCGAACATGTTTCGATGTGTGACCTCAACGCACTGCGAAACAAATATTAACACGATAAATAACTCAGATATTTATTATATTGAATTCGAGATTTAGAAAAAATAAAGTGCGAGGTGTATTCTCAAGATGTGTTTGTGCTGCGTGTTTGGTAAAAGCACTCAGTCTGAAATTTTAAACACTTGTAGAGTCAAAGTTGAAGCACTGCTCGCTTCAGCATGGGAATAAAATGAAAGAGTTTATGGTCGGATCTTCATCAGTGATCAACTGAAGACTTGGTGATCTCTGGGAAATGACCCAAATGAGGATGAGGTTCCCTTCTGAGTCTGGTTCCTCTCAAGGTTTCTTCCTCATATCATCTTCGAGTTTTTCTTCAACATCATCACCTCAGACTTGATCATTAGGGATCGATGTTCGAAGTGAAAAGTGTCTCGAGGTAATTACCTTTAGAACCCGGGGTTCAAGAAGCTCGGAAAGGCATCAAGCTCCTAATAATATGGCAGTGAGGATCAACCAAACAGTGATTACGGTGATTAAAGCAGCTCAAGAGAGGAACATGTGAGAACGTAGGATGCTCGCTTTTCTCTCCGATGATCCACAACCTGGACCTGCTCCAGGAAAGCAATGAGTCCAAGAAAATATTCCTTCCTTACTGGTTTTACTGGAAACATTGACCTGCTTTTCTTTCGGACGTCTTTGAGTGGTTTCTCCGTTATTTCCTGTGTTGTTAGTTCTACTCGGAAAGTCTGAAGATTTTCCTTTCAGCACGTTGCCTGAATCCGTTATTTCTGGAACATTCTTTAGACTGACTCTGCATCAGCTTTCAGGGTAATAGTTTAAAGGTTGAGGTAAAGGGGGATGAGGAAAAAAGAGAAAAGCAGACGGATGCATAAGCCGATTCATAATAATCCTGTGCTTCAGCTCCTGCTCTGCTTTTGACTGAAATGTCAAAAATCTGATGGACTGACAGAATATTTGTTCTTTTTTTCGTCTGTATTTGATTGACTGACGTTTGTGTTTAGCGGCGATTTGCGTACGTCGGTATCTGAGCAGTGTGAGGTGTCTCGAACCGTTTCTTCACACCGTCACGTGTCTGTACACATCATAAAGAAGCTACATCTTGTATTAAAAACAGCTAAAGTCTCTCTGTCTCTCTTTCTGTGTCTCTCTCGCCGATTGGTCGGCTGCTGCATCGGTCACTGACATGAATAAGTGGGCGTGGCAACACTCGACACTAATATATTAGAACTCAGCCCTCACCAAAAGTCTGTGAGAGGCAGAGAGTGAGAGAGAGACAGAGAGAGAGAGAGGAGAGAGAGAGAGTGAGAGAGAGACAGAGAGAGGAGAGAGAGAGAGAGAGAGGGAGACAGAGAGAAAGAGAGAGAGAGAGAGAAAGAGACAGAGAGAAAGAGAGAGACAGAAAGAGAGAGAGAGACAGACAGAGAGAGACAGAGAGAAAGAGAGAGAAAAAGAGAGAGAGAGAGAGAGAGAGAGAGAGAGAGAGAGAGAGAGAGAGAGAGAAAGAGACAGAGAGAGAGACAGAGAGGGGGGGGGGCAAAGAGACCGACAGGAGGTGAGGAAAAAGAAAAAAATCCCAAAAAAAGATTTGTAAAAATAAGCTGCACAACACTTCAGGGTCAGACGCAGTCATACATATTGAACTACTTTATAAATACGCCAAGATGTTACATGTGATGCTTGTACCATTAGCCCATGAGCCAATGGCATCACAGGAAGTGATGCAAATCTCTGGGACGTAGAGGAAGAAACCTGCAGGAGCTTCCAAATCTTCATGTCATTACAGTCGCCACGTCGAGAAACGAATACAAAGCAGCTACTCTGCGGTTTATCAGAAAGCACAGCGTCTCAGCTAATCCACTTCCCAGTGAGTATTCGCTCACGATCTGAAGCTCGAGCCACCGTTAATTTGCTCGCAATCAGTGTCGGCTTCCTCTGGAGAAACGCTCCAGCGACACGCTAATCTTGTTTTTAGCCTCCGACTCGCACAACAAGAGCACGCATTTTATTATCCACACAACGTCTCCTGCAATCATCTGATGGAATCTTTAATTAGCGGATTGTAGAGCTGCTGGATCAGATGCTGACTGGGAACCAACTGTCGGGGTTAACTCAGAGTGAACGGGATCTCGAGACATAAGTAATGCTAGAAAGTAATCAATAATAATAATAATAATAATAATAATAATAATAATAATAATAATAATAATAATGATGTTTCTTTTAAAAATACTTCCATTCGCTCCATTTCTATCTAGTACATATATATATATATATATATATATATATATATATATATATATATATTTTAACACACCTGTAGTTATGACTTTTAAACTTCTTACAGCTGAATTTTATAAGAACTGCTACTTTATAACTGTTCATAAGCAAGGCGCAGATCTTTATAGAGAGACGATGGATGAATCCATGGAGTTTAAGGTTCTGTGAGACTTTTGTGAATTTTTATATTTAGTTAAAGCACATTCGTGAAGCTTTGAGCGAGCTGCACAAAGTCTACATAGCGCTTCAATAGAGCCTTATAAACACCACCACTACAGTGTTGAGTGACGTGTTGAAACGATGTTCCGTAAAAGAATAGAAGTGAAAAAAAGACTGCTGTGGAAATGCAATCACACTTTCAACTGGATTCGATTCTGTTCTCCTCGAAGAAGAAAACACAGTAAATATAAAGAAGAGATTTCCCCCTGTGTCTCAATAAGAATTTATTGGAAATACATTTACTGGAGAATATCCAAGGGTAGATTTTAAATGCTACGGCCGGTGTTCATGAAAATTCTTAGCACAAGTGTAGAGATTCTCCTAGAGATGAAATTCTTAGAAATGTGGCACAATTCTTCGAATGAAAGAGAAGATTCTAGTAAAGATAAAAGTTCTTCATCAAGCATCTTATCGCTTAAAAGAGCTCATGAGGTCAAAAAGTGTTAGGAGCAGTGAGGAGGACTTTTAAGAGCCTTAAGAGTTTCTTCATCAGAGAAGACTGAAATGTGATGAGGGAGAAGAAATGAGTTGTATACAATATTTAATAATGATAGAGTTAATAAGATGATACAGATTATATCATGTAGGGATTATTTTTCTGACCAATTATGTTAGAGTTCACATCTCATCTCCGACACAGAGCAGTAATGACTTATATATATTCATTCTGCTGCTGTGGCATTAAGAGCTAGGTAGAAATGATATCATTTATCTCTATGACATTTCTGCTCTGTGTCTGAGATGTTCACATTTACATTTATTACATTTATCACATACAGATGTTAGAGCATCTGTAATATGATCGGACACGAACATAATCCCTACACGATCTAGACTCAAATATTTTAACATAGAGACAAAGTGAAGGTTCCTAATTTAAAAAGCGCGACAACCAATCACAGTCTTCAAAAGAACGTGTCACCTAGTAACCGGTTAAGCCCCGCCTCCTGTCTAAGATAAAAGGTGTTGTATTTTCCTTGTTCAGAGTTGCTCAGTGATCTGAGGTCCTGTATCGCTCTGAAGATAAGATTCATAGTTAGAAACTTTTAAGCTAAATTAGGAGCTCTATGAGATCAGTCTTAGTGTCTTTATAAATACGGGTCCTGGAGTTTGTAAATTCCACTTAGCCTGCATTTGATTTTACTCGAAAGATTTATGTCATCTGAAATGATCTGATTTTGTGTGTCAGATGTCTTTACTGCAGCTACTGAGATGAACATCTACAGCTATAATGAGAACAAACACTTATTTGTGACTTTAGAATGACTGAACTGGCACTGGCTAACAGACACACACACACACACACACACACACACACACACACACACACACACACACACGCGCACAAATATTATATTGCTAAACATTTTAACTCAAAGCCATAAAACGAAAGATTTAAATAAATAAAAAATGTTGAAGGCAATAAAGTTCCTGCTGTAACTTGCAAAGCTCTTTGTTGCATTTTTGTGGAAATCTACTGGAATTTGAAGGAGGGAACAAAGAGAAGGATGGATGGATGGAAGGAATATGTATGTGTATGTGTGCAGATGAATGAAGAAGGCATCCAGACTTTCTCAAACTGAAGGCTGCCAAAAAAAACGCTGCTTACTGTATCCCATAATAATGCTGTGATTCAGCTCCTGCTCTGCCTTTGACTAAAGTGATCTGATGGACTGACAGAATATTTGTTCTTTTTTTCGTCTGTATTTGATTGACTGACGTTTGTGTTTAGCGGCGGTTTGCGTACGTCGGTATCTGAGCAGTGTGAGGTGTCTCGAACCGTTTCTTCACACCGTCACGTGTCTGTACACATCATAAAGAAGCTACATCTTGTATTAAAAACAGCTAAAGTCTCTCTGTCTTGGTCTCTCTCTCTTTCCCTCTCTCCCCCCCCTCTCCCTTTCTCTCTCACGTTCTCTCTCACTTCCTCTCTCTCCCCCCCTCTCCCTTTCTCTCTCACGTTCTCTCTCACTTCCTCTCTCTCCCCCCCTCTCCCTTTCTCTCTCACATTCTCTCTCTCTCACTTTCTCCCTCCCTCTCTCTTTCTCACAGATTGGTCGGCTGCTGCATCTGTCACTGACATAAATAAGTGGGCGTGGCAACGCTTGACACTTTAATATATTAAAACGCAGCCCTCACTGAAAGTCTGTGGAAAAAGCTGCAGATTAAATATTTCAAAGTGACAGAAATGAGTGAGACATTGAGAGAGAGAGAGAGAGAAGAGGAGAGAGAAACAGACAGAAAGAGTGAAAGAGAGAGAAAGAGAGAGAGAGAGAGAGAGAGAGAGAGAGAGAGAGGGTGAGAGAGAGAGAGAGATGATTATTTAAACTAGTCACTATGTTCAAAAAAGCATCCAGTCCCTCCAGGATTTCAGCCTATTTCTGCTGCTGATGTTTGATTTTGAGTGGAAGAGTCGACTCTGTAGAACTCTGTGATTGTCATGAGGCTGCGAGGAGGCTTCAGATAAGGAGGCGTAGCCGTACTTCTGAGCAGATAAGACAGATATATGTTCTGGATCCTAGATCTTGTTTACAGCACAGCTTCAAACGAACTGCTTCAAAAGAAACGTAAAATAAATGAGTGTAGAGCGCTTCAGAAGGAGCAGCAGACAACACACTGCAGATATCAAAGCTCAAGTGCAAGCCCAAGTCCAGTCTCAAGTCCAAGCCCAAGTCCAGTCTCAAGTCCAAGCCCAAGTCCAGTCTCAAGTCCAAGCCCAAGTCCAAGCCCAAGTCCAAGTACAAGCCCGTCCAGGCTCAAGTCTAAGCTCAAGTCTAAGCTCAAGTCACGATTCTGCTCTGAAATTAACAAAAATTTGAGTTTTATTTTATACAAAGGAACAGACAGGAAGTCTGTGTGAGTGTGTGTGTGTGTGTGTGAGAGTGTATGAGAGAGAGAGAGAGAGAGAGAGAGAGAGAGAGAGAGAGAGAGAGAAATGAAATAAGTCTCTCAGTGTGGAATAACTTGAACATGGTGCACACACACCCACAAACAATAAAACCACCCCAAGGCTTACAGTATAACACACTGTGTGTGTAAGTGAGATGAAGTTCCTCAGTGAAGAATAACCTGAACATAGTACATGCGCACATGCGCGCACACACACACACACACACAAACACAAAACAATGAAGTCCACATACTGGATTACGTTTCTATGGTTTAGTTCTTTTTTTAAGCCCCCAAGCTCTCAGAATGTAGTATTTTCTGCTCTGTAAACAGCCATGTCTGTGAACAGGTCTGCAGCCGACACTCGTTCGCTGGCTCGATGCTTTCCTCCATACTCAGAGTGACTCGTCAAACAAAACAGAAAATGTAAATTCGATGTATCGGATCGAACGTCTGTTCGATCAAACCGAATCAACGCCTCATCTGGGCTTCATGAACACTTGACTACCTCCTAACTCACAAACCCACAGATAAATACTGTAAGTCAGCACTTATTCTAGCTCTTAGGTTTTGCTCCCGTAGCGTCTGCTAAATGAATAAAAGGTAAACGTTAGTGTTATATTATTTAATTAGAACCTGCTGGAAGTGTTGGTGTCTTCTGTAGGCTTTTCAGGAGGAACTCATGCTGAGGTACTGGACTCGTGACTGTTTTCATACGGCCGTGTGATTGTACAGCAGGAGTTTCTTCTGCAGTGGAAGGGCAGTACCTCTCGATCACCAGCACAGAGACGGAGCAGTAGTGACACCAATGTTGGGATTGTGCGTCGCTCAGAAATTTATGAAGCGGTGGATGGCAGCCTGCTGTAGTACTTGCTCTTGAGTAGTAATTAAATTGATTTTTTTGTTCGGGAACAATTTGTAACTGCAGGGCTGTTTTACACGAGCTAATGAGGTAGTGCTGTGTGTGTGTGTGTGTGTGTGTGTGTGTGTGTCTGTTTTTACTAAGGCTTGGTGTGAGAATGCTCAGAAACTATACCACGACTCTCCCGGTTTCAGTGTGTGGTTGTGATCCAGGATCTTCATGGTGAAGCTTCATCTCAGGGAGTTTCTTCTTGTTACTGTTGCCTCTGGATTGCATAAAGAGATCACTGTCCAACTCCATACAGTATACCGATTTCTGTGCTGCTGCTTGAGAAATTATGTGAGTGAGTGAAGCTCTGAGCTGCTCCAAGAACTGATCAACAACACCAGAGCCTGTGGCACATCAACCTGGCGCAGTAACGGCGTCTATAACAAGCAGTGAGTGTGAAGTTTTTACATAAAGTGATTTCTATACACAGCACATTCAATTTAATACACACGTGCTAAAGCGAAGGGAAAAGTAAATCTCTCTCTCTCACACACACATACACACACACACACACAGAATATGAGACGACAGCCAGGTGACAGAAAGTATAGTTTGCAGCGTGCACATTGGCATGCTAGCTTCAGGCGTGTCCAGTCCGGCAGAACTGCAAATGTTCAGGTCTCCATCACATTCTGTAGAGAATCTTAGCCTCCAATAGTAGCCTCATAATCGCAGACGGGTAAGGATCGTCAGATCACCTGCAGGATCGTCTGAAACCAGCCCGTATCAAGAACTCCTGCACCGTCAGACGTCATCGGACCTTAGAGAAGCTCGCTCGCAGGCTCAATGTCATTAAAGCTGAAGACCACCGAAGACCAGGCAACAGGAACCGTCTTCACGATGTCAATGTGTGTCTGAAGCTGGAAAACTGTTACAAAGTGCTACGCTAACACTGGAAAATCAGATCAGTGGTTTGTGACTTTCAGACAGAAATAGATTTGGTTATAGAATATACGTCAACTCTTTGGGACGAATCAGTAATGGGAACAAGAGTGCAAGACAGTAGGATTCACACATTCCGTGTATGTGTCTGTGTGTGTGTGTGTGTGTATTCTGCCTGCAGAATATGCAGAAAAAATGGATTCTAAAGATCCACATTATTCTGGAGGTAAAAGTTCTTTAAATTAGCAGTCTGCTTAAGGAATATCTTAGATGTCGATCCACATGGACATCTCGCCAGGTTCGACTTGTTGCTACGTAACTGGAGGTTTATTTTCACCAATGAACTTATTTTACACTGTCAGTGTTTACAGATTCAGACTCAACCCAACATCAACTGCTTATATGTATGCAAGAACATCATTAGGACCTGGATGATTAAATAAATAAATAAACAAACACACAAACAAACAAACAAATAAATAAATAACGTGTTCTTTTTTCAGAAGTTTTCATCTCGTTTCTCTTCTTCTTTGAACCAGATTTTATTTCACATGATTGACCTCAAAAGTTTCTCGATTTATCGTGACAGGAAGTGAGCATCGGTGTGCATCGTATCGGTGCGCGTTTAAACTGTCAGTCATTCCAGATCCATGTCAACGTACTCCGTCACCGTTACACCGCGATCTAGTGAACTACATTATTCATCAGCCCTAGCATGTCACATGACCACCTTGTTAGCACCTCTAGTAGCGCCTGTCGAGCGTGTGAACGTGTCTCGTGTCAGTTTGCAACTGTTTGCAGTGTTTCCTCTCAGGTTTCAGGTTTATTTATTTATTCATTCATTTTCTACCGCTTATCCAAACTAGCTCGGGTCACGGGGACCTCAGGCGTCATCGGGCATCGAGGCAGGATACACCCTGGACGAAACCATCACAGGGCACACACACACTCTCATTCACTCACACACACACACTACAGACAATTTTCCAGAGATGCCAATCAACCTACCATGCATGTCTTTGGACCGGGGGAGGAAACCGGAGTACCCGGAGGAAACCCCCGAGGCACGGGGAGAACATGCAAACTCCACACACACAAGGTGGAGGAAGGAATCGAAGTCCACACCACCACAACAGTATTGAGTTCTAAACTACTGTAACTGTAACTGTACAGTACAATACTGTACAATAATATTGGGGTGAGGGAAGTTTACAAAAACACAGTGTGTGAAATCATCTAATGAAAACAACTGAGTCACGATTAGGTGATAGATATTAAGGGACAAATATCAAAGAAAGGTTGCAAGAATTAAATAATAAAGTGCAGTAGATTGGATTTATATATATATATTTATTTATATATGTTTGCTTTCGGTTCTTCTGAATATTTAAAATCACATTAAGTGCTTCTTAGTGAGAGCAAGACAAAGTGGAACACGACCCCAGCCTCACCTCATGTTATTTTCTATTCATCTCCAGTGATCCAATTACAACCACCCCACAATTCCCTTCTGGTTCATATGAAAAGTCTTTTGTTCTCGTCTCTGTCAGAGTGCAGCGTCCATCTCGGAGCCCTCTGTAAAAAAAAATGACTGCACGAGCCATGTGACGAAGTGTCAACGCTGTCGTCGGCGCTGGAGTCGATTAAAAGGAATTTTTCCATTTTTAAAAAAGTTTTAAAGTTATTTCCGAACAATCCAATTCGAGAATTAAAAGGCAGAGACATTACAGTATATATGGTATAATACAGAGACCCTCAAGGCTAGAGAAAAAAATAACCTTGTAATAAAGCTATAAAGTATGAAATAAACAGCATGTGTATTTCTAATTTAAAGAACGGATCGTGTTAGCGCCTTCACAGGGAAGCTACGTGTATATGAAACGTGTCCAATGATAAATTCATGCAAAATAATTTGCATAACGAGGACACTTGATGATCTGTCACAATTAACATTGCGATTATTCGTCATTTATCACATCGCAGATCCTTCATTAAAACGCTTATGAATATGAAAGCCTTGTTCTCGGAAAATAAACCGTTTACGAGTGAATCATATTGAACAGAGAACGACCTTAATTAACCCCATTATGGCATAAATCGTCACCAATTCATCACCATCATAACGTGTGGCATACTGTAGACAAGCGTCGGAGTCAACCGTTGCCAGTTCGTGCCGGTGTTTTACGCCTTTTCATTGCGTCTTTGCTTTGTCATTCGATAATAAGTCTTAAAGCGTGAGCACCTTAATGAACCGTTAGCTTTCTCGTGCAGGAATTCTGAGGTAACAAATTTGATAGCATTGAATTATTGCTCGTTTTTACATAACAGATGTCCGTGTACTGATGTAAGCGGTAACGAATAAAGTTTAATGTATCATGTATAATTAGCTCATTTTATCTTCACTGGTGAAAACTCCAAATTTCTGTTTTGTGTCTAATATGTAGATCACTCTATCTATCTATCTATCTATCTATCTATCTATCTATCTATCTATCTATCTATCTATCTATCTATCTATCTATCTATCTATCTATCTATCTATCTATTTTTAATCAATTTCACATGCTACCGTGAACTAGTGAACTATAGTAACTGCAAACAAACATTTAAATACATAAATGTATTAAAGGTTTAGAAGTTTCACAAGTTTCAGACAGAAGACCATCAACACTGTTGCAAGTGGAGTGCTTTAGAGACTGGAGGATGTGAAATCAGTTGATATTTAAAATGGTTAATGATACCTGGTCGTGTCATACCTTGGGTTTCACACTGGGGTTTGTGTTCTTTGCACACATCCATGTTGCGCCGGCGCCGATTTAAAACAAAACACTACAAAACTAATAGCATGCAACACTTCTTTAAGACCTCGCTGCTACAGACTAACTAACCGTCATTGCTTGTGTTCGAGATTATGATCAACAATCAGAAGTCAAGATTGAAATGAATGATGATGGATGATGAGGTGATTTGTTTCGCATCAGTTTCACAGGAAGAAACTTCGAGAGAAATGGCGTGACTGTATGCAGCCACAGTTAAAGGTGGGGTCTCCGTTGTTTGAGAAATGCTTCAGAAAACTGTGTTGGGCCGCCAAACTAAACAAAAACAAAACTACCGTGTAGCCAGTGAACAGAAAGGAGCGGGGCTTGTCAATGTGGGTGGAGAGAGTGTTCGGTGCGCATGTGTGACATTAGCAGAAAGCAGTTATAACATTGACATGGAGGATAAAAACAAATAAAGAAAGTGAAGAAAGGCTTACGATAAGGCAAGAAGTAGGACCTGTTAATATAGGATCAGGTACAACACACAGTACTACAAAAACACATTTTTATTACCCTAGTATTACTCATTGAGTTCATTTATTGATAAAAAATCTACCCTGGGCCAGCTGCCCCAACAGTTTCTGCCATAATACTTGTCTGGGTTATATTTGGGTTATACTTGTCTGGTGTATTTGTGGGGCAGAGCTATCAATACAGGGGTGGGACCCATTTGGGTTAGGGGCGTGTTTGTTTTGGTGATTTCAAAAGTCAACATAGGCTTTCAAACAACAGAGACCCCAACTTTAAGTTAAGTATATTTAATACATTATCAATTTGTCAAATCGTTTGTTTTTTTCTCACTATTCTTCTTCTTCTTCTTCTTCTTCTTCTTCTTCTTCTTCTTCTTCTTCTTCTTCGTCTTCTTCTTCTTCTTCTTCTTCTTGTTATTATTATTATTTTATTTTTTGCACAGGTACTCAGACATCCAGGTTTTTTTTTGTCCCTATTCATGTCCCTATTCTATAAAAAGCTATACTGTGGTGAAAAAACACAAAACCCAGCCAGAAGCACAGACCCACATACGCCTTCCAGCCTCTGCTCTGAAGACTAGATATAAAATGTGTGCTTGCAGTTTCTTCACATGATTGCAGCAGAAACCTGAGCGCCTAACGTTCACCTTAAAGATGATGTCCTAGGAAGCATCTGCATCACTACATGGCTCTGTGGGTCATGGTCATGAAGACAGCTGAAAGCATTGGATCAATGGATCCTGATGACAATACAAGAGATCCAGGCTTCAGTTCCAACATCAGAACCCAATATTCCCTGGTCTCAGGGTGGCACTTGGTCTCACGATGTACTCAGAAAAGAAAAGAGCTCTCTTACACTCCACCTAACTCATTAGCATGCTAGCCATGTGTGTAGCAGACATTATTTCACCTGTCTGTTCGACACGTGTAATTCCAGCTCCAGCTGCGGATGCTCGGACTGCTGACAGCAGCTGTGGTGAAAGTTCCCTTGGGCTTGTTGCAACTAAGAGATTTGCAGAAGTGGCTAATCATCACAAGACGCAAGCAAAAAAATATCAAAGTTTTCTTTGACATCTCAGCACGAAGCAGAGTCTCTAGCCAGGTGTTGTGTATATGTGGGTATGTGGGCATATCTGGGTCTGTGCTGCTTTATAAGGCCATCCTTATAAAACTGAGCCTGCTTGGGATTGGATATCCAGCGGAGAAAGAAAATCACCAAGGACACCTTCCTCACTGACTAGGGATACTGTGGCATCTCGAAAGCTTATTACTTACTACCATGTAACCTTTCTGTGTTTTACCCCAAAAGAACAGAGTGGGATTTACCCCATTTTATTGAGGCCCTTCAGTCCTCCCCTTACCATATGGGGCAGTGATTTAGTGCGCAGAGGATCAGGGTTCAAGCCCCAGCACTGCCAAGCCGAACCAAAGCTTACATCATGAACTACAATGTTTATTAAAGTACTAGAGTATTTAAAAAAAATATTTAAATTACTTTATAGCCAAAGTAAATGCTTGAGACATGTAGATGTCATCCAGTGGCAGTGTGGTATAGTGGTTAATATGTTGATGCTAAAAAAATGTTCCTTTATCCACCTAGCAATTCGCTGAAAAGATACTGGACGACCTTCCTATCATTGCTTCCTGGATATCATTTGCATCTCAGATTTGACCAAACTGAAATGATTACCAGATGTCAAAGATCTCCCATCAGCTAGATCCTGCCAATGCCCTCTCCATCCAAACACTGATAAGAGTCTGTCCATCTTCTGTAGCGCTTATGCTACACAGGGTCACAGGGAACCTGGAGTCTATCCCAGATGACTCTGGGCACCCTGGATAGGTGCTAACACATCACAGGGAACAATCACACACATGAGTGCTAAAGAAAATGGATGGCTTTAGATGCCATCCTTCAGTGAACAATCAAAAGGACGAACCCGGCTTTATTCGCTCACCCTTGGTCCAACCGAACAGACTGTTAAAGGACAAACTCATCATTTCAGAATGCACACACACACACACACACACACACACACACACACACACACACACACACACACACACACACACACACACGCACGCACGCACGCTTTGAGTGCTTGAGATGCATTCCTTTTGAGCTCTAAATGAACTGGAAGCATTCCCAGTAAAAGTGTACTTCTGGGCAGTAAAGATAGTGCTCCCATTAACGGTACTGTGCTTTGGAACTTATTTTGCCACTGGATATTCTGGTGTTTTTGGTGAACGATATTGTTCTCATTGTTTCCCATATCAGGAGGTGTGGCCATGTATCTCACCTGGTTCTTGGTTATTCATTATTATGAGCTGACAGACGATTACTATTCAGTACCACACTTATAGTTCTATATAATAGTACGAGTTCTCTCTCTCACACAAGTTTCGGTTACAGAAGCAGACTTACACTCGTATATATTGTTTTTGGAAACCCAACTGTAAGGTGATGTAAAGATCAAACATGGCAATATCAAGATAATTCAATGCAATACAGACTGGAACGACGTTCAGGGCAGAATACAGAATAAAACCCCTTCAGTAAGAAGTGAAGCATTTTTTCCAATAACGGATACGATGCTTTCCTCTGAAGTAGAGTGTTGATATCACTTCCCTCCAGACTTATTATTCCCTTCTGTGATGAAAATCACCTCATTTAGCCTTCACGTTCACACTCATCTTTCAAAGGCTTCAGGGGGAAAAGAGGCAATTCTCCAACAGGCTGCTGAGCGAATACAGCTCGTTTGAGGGAAGACGTGTGGATACGCATGGGCACATCTAAAACACACACACACACACACACACACACACACACACACACACACACACACACACACACACACACACACACACACACACACACACACACACACACACACATACCACATCAACATACAAAAACCCCTGTCTAAGTTAATGATATAAACCTCTGCGTATTACCTTCACTAATAACTTCTAAATAAAATGGAGAATCGCAGACATGTTCATTAATAAGCGATTTATGTAAGATGCCACTGTCTTTATCTATTTAGTGCTCGAAACATTCAGAGCTGTATTTAAAAGTGGGCGTGGCCTAAAGCGGAAGGTTAGTTTTCTTTTTAAATCTTCACATGAATAAATGTGGTCTTTATTTGTCCCCTAAGCTTCATATCTGACTAGGTGTGTTCTAGGAAGTGAAATTTGTATCTTTTTTTTTTTTTTTTGCAAGAATCTAGATATTTGGTGATTTCATCATTCTTTAGCTCTACTCATGATTAGGACAGTATTGCGCCATATACAGCAAACATTTCCTGAACAGGGCCAATACACAGCTGCATGCATCAAATCCAGCCACCATCCAGTCCTCCTCCATCCATCTCATATACCCCTTCATCTCTCTCTCCCGAAATCAATCCCATCTAACCCTCTATACATCCATCCTTCCCTTTGTCCATTTATCCCTTACTTTATTCTAAATCTCTTTTAAATCTAAATCTTTGTCCATTCATCCCTCCCTAATCTACCATTCTTCTCTCCCTCCATCCTTCCTCTATCCATCCTATCTACAACTCTATCCCTTCCTCTATCCATCCAGGCACCCCTCCATATACCCATCCCACTCTCACCCCCATCCATTTGTCCATCCATCCACCAAACCACACACCAACCCAATCACCCACCCACCCACCCATCCATCCATCCATCCATCCATCCATCCAATGATCCATGTATAATAAGTAACCAATACTATCACACCGTGAATGCAAAAGTTCATTAAAGACAAAAGCTAAAAGAATAAATGTGTGATTTTGGGTTGAGGTGAGACACAATCTCTGTAAATCCCTCAACCAAGTCTGGTATCTGATCATTTTACTGCTTACTCTGTCTCGGTCATGAATATTATCACATTAAAACTAGGACACAGTTTATTTGGCTCTTACAGAGTCTTTTACTGGCAGCTTATCTTTATCTACATGAGAAACCTCAGAACCACCTGCCAGGACATTAGTAGCAGATCCTTTAAATCCTGTAAGTTGTGAGGTGTTTCCTCCAAGGATCAGACATGTTTGTCCAGCACGTCCCACATGTTGAACATTCAAAGGGTGAACGAACATGGTCTGTAGCAATGTTTAGGTAGGTGATACAGTACGTGTTAAAGTATCGTCCACAAGAATGCAGTTTCCCAGCAAAACCTCTTCCTATACGGTATACGTACTGTATATACACAAATCTGGAAGCACACAGAATGTCATAGTATACTGTATCATAATCGGCACTTAAAGGCAGGATCTCAGATGTTTGAAAACAAACACGCCCCTAACTCAAATGGGTCCCACCCCTGTATCGATAGCTCCGCCCACACATACATACAGTACGTAACCCAGGCAAATAATGGAAAGAAACGTGTCTTTATCATAGCTGAAGGGAAGAACAATACGATTGCAGATAAACAAACAAGCAAAAATGACACAAGCATAATCATGTAAAGGACAAAGGCATATATTAGTTCTGTGTAACAAAGCAAAACCAACGTTACTCACCTATCAAGAAGGAAAAAAGCGCCTCGGCGTCTTAAGTAAAGTTGAATTTCCTGAGTCAATAATCTTGTTGCTCCTAAACACTTTTTATAGCGTGTTCGATCTCGACAGGAACTTTTTCACCTTATAAATGCCTTTTTCACTTGAGAATCGTCCTTAATGGAACCTCAGCTGAGAGCATGACGCCGAGGCCCGATGGCACTGAGGTCTTTTATTCTCAATCTCCCCATCTCTATAGCTTTTCTTTTTCTCTATTACCTTTCTCTCTGAAAATCATCTGTCTGGGACTGAAGAGATGTTTTTGCATTTTCTGCAAAGGTCTTGACAGAAAATGGAAAGTGGTAGGTACAGTATTATGTGGTAGCACACCAAATGACTCTTTGTAGTCTTTACATACAAAGCTGTGTCTTTTGAAAAAAAAAATACAAATAAATTAAAAAATAAATACTGCCTGATTTCCTCAATGTTATTCTTTCCCCCCCTTGATCTTAACCCTATCTGTTTTCATATTTATATCCATTTTCTTTTTTGCAGCTGGAAATAAAACCCAAGTCAAAAAAGGTTCTCAGGCATTTGAATATTTAAAAAACTCATATCATTTTGCATTCCCAGCTATGAAAAGAAGGAAACTTTCTCTTGCTCACGAGACCTCTTTTTCCCCTTTACATCTGAGACGGCTTTAGAAATAGTTATCGTTAGCTAGGTATGAAACGCCATGATAGCGCCAGCCTTTGGCAGAACGTATTACAAAAAAAGTATATCAGATGAAGAAAAACAAAGTTATATCATTTTATAAACAGTGAACGTACGTATGATTGTGTCATGTACAGATCCACATGTGAGGGATGTGGCAAAGGCTGATGAGAAAATGTGCTGTATTGGCTTTTTTATGAAACACCAGGTTTGTGTGTGTTTATCTTTTGATTAATAGCGTGATAGCTACCTAATGGATTTAGCACAAACTCATGCCTGTGCGATGTTTATTGTTCTTCATGTGTCCTGATAAGAAAATCTTTAATCTTCTGCCAATCCCGGCTGGTACACAACTCAATCCTTTTTTGTGAAACATGGCTTTTATGCCACTATGTCCTTGGGCAACAGAATTACTACTAATTGTTTCAACAGACACGGATATCTGGATGTTAAGGAGACTCCAGTTCCAGTTTATCTCAAAGGTGTTCAGCAGGGTTGAAGTCAACAAGTCCTCATACGTCATGGCATCTTATCTTCACCAGCCATCACAACCATGCTATGATCATACAGTAGCTCCATTTCCATCATATTCCATCATAGCTCCACTTTAGTCCATACTGACCTTATAATGTCTATTGCCTCCTTTTACATGTAGCCAAGAATACAAAATGAAATCCATGTTTTGCTGCACAAGCGGCTCGCCGGTTTATTGCAACGAACGCGCTTGTGATCGTCGATCGTTAAGAGATAAATTAAAACGAGAGAAGGAACGAGGATGACTGTCTGTAGGGAAACTAACAGAGATGGGCTAGCATGGCTAATACAGCCCTCTCTTTCAAAAAAGACTAAATAAAAAATAAATAGATAGATAGATAGATAGATAGATAGATAGATAGATAGATAGATAGATAGATAGATAGATAGATAGATAGATAGATAGATAGATAGATAGATAGATAAACACACCCTGTCTGGCCAAATTACACAGTAGTACAAACAGCGTTAATGGAAGTCTTGTGTTACTAGATTTGAATGAAAAATAGCTATTTCAACAGCAGCGCACAAAGAGACACGGAGAGAGAAACAACGACACAAATGTGTCTGTCTTTTTTTTTTCCTTTCTTTTCTTTAATTAATACGCTTCTTCATCTGACCTTTTCCAAGTGCTCAGAGATGTTAACATTGTGTTGGCAGATGTGTTATTTTTCTCTCTGAGAATAGAAAACAGCTAGGCTATAAATCCCCGGACCCTATTCTAGCAGAATAATTAGCATAATACTTTTACCGGGACATGTTTGCTCATCACCTCCCTGGACATATTCTTCTTCATCTTCTCCTGAACTTTAAGGATGATGAGGGCAAAAAGGATAATAATAAATTCATAAAGATCACTTCCTTCACCAGTAAATCCTCAGGTCATGGTTGTTCCTCAACACCACTCCACATCTACCACCATGCACTACTACTGTTTCATTACATAAAGGGATGACATTGAGACCGTCTTCGTTCTCTTCTCCATCGCTCTCTTTCCTACTAATGCTGTGTTTTTTTCAGATTTTCCTGCAAACAAGGTCACTTCTACAGTCCAAACAGTGCTCTTCACACCTCTCATCTCCAAGCAAGCTAGACAGATGCCTTAGGGCTTTGGGCTTCTTGAACAAATATCTAGTCTGAAAGAACAATGCATTAAGAGAGAAAATGAAAGGACTTGGAAAAAAACCTACAGATTTTTATATTTTATTTTTATTTATTATTAAAGACTCTGCTTCTGTCTTTCAATCTCTCAGGTCCAGATATATAGTGTCCTGTCCTCATGCTTTGTATCTGATGCAGTCATGAAAGAAACATCCATCAGTTATCAACATGAAAGAGAACATATGCACATATTCAAGCTGCGAAACCAGTTATGATAATGATTACAAATCAGCTTCTTGATCGTCTGGTTCCTTCCATCTTCTTCATGTCTTGGGTCACACTTCTCCCAGTTTTGATTGCGCTACAGACCTCCCTGGTCAACACCCAGTTCATGATTTTCGGCTTACAAACTCAAACCTGGAATCCTTACAATCACTGGGGACTTCCATCAACTTTTTGAGCCTTATCCTCCTTGACGTGGCTCGTGACACGAAATCACCAGACCCCCTTTTCCACTCTTGGGATCAGGAGGTTTGAGCTGACCCGGTTTTCAGTGTACCTGCTGGTTTTTGTTCTATCGCCTCACAGTATTGGTAGATCAACGCTCTTGGTTTCTGGTCAGAAGTTTGGGGGTTCGAGGCTCATAACCCTCTCTCTGACCCAGAGGGCTGTTTCATTTATGTCCCAATCTGTTTCAGTTTCCTTAAAAGCTGGTGAAGAAAATTTTTCTGTTCTCTACTTCTTCTTCATATTGGAGTCCCTCAGGGGTCAGTCTTTGGTCCAATCTTGATCTTTACCATATCACAGTGCTCAGTGGATCTGGTCTAATCCCTGCCT
The DNA here is from genome assembly GCF_022655615.1 of Tachysurus fulvidraco. Classification (NCBI taxonomy): domain Eukaryota; kingdom Metazoa; phylum Chordata; class Actinopteri; order Siluriformes; family Bagridae; genus Tachysurus; species Tachysurus fulvidraco. The sequence continues at coordinate 22,597,466 of NC_062519.1, forward strand.
TTATTCGCCTTGCAAGTTGCTGAAAAGATACCGGACAGCCTTCCTATTATCTCTTCCAGGATATCATTTGACCAAACTGAATTTATCCAACGGTTAAGATCTACCTTCAGCTAGAGCTTGTTTAATGCCCTCACCGTCCAAACACTGATAAGAGTCTGCACATCCCTCCATCCATCTGTTTTCTGTAGCACTAATCCTTCACAGAACTAAGGGGAACCCTTAGTCTATCCCAGAGGACTCGTGGCACAAGGCATCGGACACCATCGATGGGGTGTCAACACATCCCAGGGCACAATCACACACTGATACACCATGGACAATATTAGAGATGGCAATCAGCCTACCACACATTTCTTCAAACTGGTAGATGAACCCTGAGAAGCCAAAGGAAAACCCTGGAGCATGCAAACCCGTCACAGACAAAGTGAAGGCAAGAATTAAACCCCAAACCTGGAGGTAACCACCAAGCCTCATGTAATTCAATAGACTTGCAAGGATTTCCCAGCATTCAGCAGTGATTATGCTGCACAAAACAATGCCCTGAATATATCCATGCGATACTTACTTCAGCAATTTTTCAACAATATTCGATTATAAGCGAATTAGTGTCAGCTGGTCGACTAGGCTTGCACAGCATTGTGGGAAATGGCAGTAAATGCAACAAGGGATTCACCTAGTAAGATAGCGGATCTTCGATGATGAAAGTCACCTATCATCAATTTGTACGTTAAAGCCGAATCACAGAGCTAACATTACGTGATAAAACGACGTCTATAATTTGCTCACTGAACAATTTTCCATTCGGATTTCAAAGATTTCCCTTTAATCACAGGATTCCTTTGTAATTGCTTCCAAACAGTGATTTAACAAAGGCTTAACATTCAATCTCTGTAAGATTAGAGTGAATTAACCAGCTAATAAAAAAAGAATTAAGACTCGTTATCATCTTTTAATCTGGTACACAGTTTTCTGGCATCTCTGTCATTCCTGTCTATTGCAGTAACAGTGTTAATTAAAATGCCTGCTGCAGATCAAACGGTAAGCTGAAACTTAACTAAAAAAAAAGAAAAAAAAGATTGAATTCTTTCTGTGACGGAGCTGTAATTGTGTTTCAAAAATCATGCTTTTTTTTTACTGCTCATATGTATGAGTCAAATAAAAGGAAATGAAATAATTACTAGTTTATAGACTGGATTCCATCTTTCATGTGATACTCCTGTGACGGGGGAAGATGAGCGCTCATCTGTTCGGGCTCATGACAACCTGGTGTAAGTGTTTCTTTCAGTCTTTAAGGTCTAGCTGCACCTGAAAATCTGGCTGTCTGGTTCTGTGCTGATAAATTCTGTCTGCGATTGACACACGACGCAATTTTCAGCTTAAAGTGTTAGACGCTGTTGAGAGATACGTGTACTCCTGCAGTCCCGCTGCCTGATGTGAGGCGGTGCCTGATCCTGACGCTTCTGCTGCGACTCGTCTCACCATCCCGACCTGTCCGACTCACCCTGATGCTCTGATTCTACTCGGATCTCCTGCACTTGTCGCCATTGTAGCGTCTGTAGCACCCTAAATTTCAACATCTACTCCTCAATTAACCGATGAGCAAGCCAGTTTTACACACACACCTGGCTCCAGAATGTCTGGAACCTACACAAAGACCAGATAACCCCATGCGGCCCTAAACGACTCATAGGGGCCCTAAACCAGAACACACACATACACACACACACACACACACACACACACACACACACACACACACACACACACACACACACACACACACACACATACACACATACACACACAATGAGACATTCCTTTTACTAATAAAACCCGAAGATAAGGTACTCTAAGGTTCTCATTCTTATAACCCTTTTTGTAATGTGTCCTTCTTTTAAGGCTTGCCTGACTTAAAATTATTTGCTCCTTAATTTCCTGACAAGGGTGTATTTTATTCATGTGTCAGAAAACAACATTGTATTTTAAAATAAGTTATACTTTGATTAATGATCTATTTATATAATGTACCGCTGCCTTCATACCGTCATTACCCTTCATGTTTAGTATCCAAATGACCACAAAATTATCGGTTACTCATTTTTCAAGCACTGGTGTATTTTATTTGAGCACGAAAGGCGCAATACCATCTTAATACACCCTGGATCAAACTTTAAAGTCATCTAAAAGTTTGATAGCTAAACCACGCCCACAGACACCTGAAACAAAGGGAGTTTTTCCCTCCAAAACCTTGACCGAAGTATTGGTCATCTCTCCAAAGATGGGTGGAGTTCGCAACCTTTAAATTGTCACAAACACCACTAATCCGTGGTCAGACTTTTGGAACAGCTTAGAGACGACTCCATCTTCCTTCATAGAACTTCCGGCAAGCTCCACTCTCCAGAACCTCCAGGAAGAACGCCTGACCCCACTCTGACTGAGATTTCTCCGTTACATCCACATTCTTGGGCCGCAAACCAATGCAAGTAGCCGTTCCTCTACCAATCAATTTAGATGCATAATTTTAAGTAGGAATCTTTCATTGAATCATAAAGTGAATTTAAGTTTCTGTGACGATTTCCCAGTTAGGGTGTGTTTTAATTTTGAGTCTAAGCTTGCCATCCCTTTCCTTCCTTTCTTCTAATTTCTTCTTTCCAGTCTCTCCCCCCCTTTTCCCCAATTTTAATTTCTTTTGTTTTATTTTATTTTAATCTTCGTTTTCCCTATTTCTTTTGTTTGTTTGTGTAGTTAGTTTTATGTTGTGTTTGTCTCGTTCATTAAACGTCATAATTTTGAGCCACAGGTGATTTGTCTCTGAGTATCACTCACAAACTAAGGTACCTGCAATATCTGGTCTGAACTACATGCTCTATTAAGTTAATTTAATTTAAATTACGGTATACAGTAAAAGGAAAGCGAATCTTTCTTGGCCGGGAAGATACCGCCTTCATAGAATTAATAAAGGTTACACGGCCTGTTCGCCGGACGAACAGACCAAATAAGCCTAACCTTAATTCCAGTACCGTTAATTTCAACTTAGGTTAAAATATTTAGAAGTCACTATAACACGTTATAGTTACTTATAAATATTTACCTTGCTTCGCGAGCCAAAATCGCTACACCGTTGTACTTTTTTTTTATTGCTGATGATTCACTAACGAAAGCCTTCTAATTCCTCCTGTAGTGAACAATCTGCTGCTGTAATCGTGAATCGTGTCCTGTGCTCCTCCATGTATCTCATTCTAGTTACAGAAGACTGATGATTTCTAATCTGGTGACACCCTCCGGAGATCCCGGTTCTTCCAGAAGGTTCTTCTCCATCCCTCAGTCACCTCGGGATTGCTCAGGGTTTCAGACCTGCATCTAGATTTCCATAAAGCTCCTATATATGATATTAGGTAGCATCAGAAATACTCGACTTCATCAGAAAAACGTGAAGATCTCATGAAGCCATGATGTAAAGGTGTTATTGAGTGCATTAATGTCTTATAATCTTGCCCTAGTGAGAACTACAAGCTTCTGAAGGTGTCTCCTGCTGTTCTCTCCCTGATGAGACACACCTCCGTCCTTGCCCACTGATTTAACGGAAAGAAAATATAAAAGCTCAGAAAACTGCAAAACTTCTTGTTTACTCATGAGCACCGTGTGTCTACTTGGAGGAAACTTTAACGTGGTCCAAGTTTATCGGTCTATAAGGAACCCCATGATGCAGCTCACCTGTTTTATTACCTACTGGTGCAACAGATTGCAGCATTTGCAGGAGCACACACACAATAGAGCCAGTTTTTTTTCTCTTATTTTTCTTTTACTATTTTTCCTCCTGGGCAAGTGAGGGAACCGCATTGGGGAAAGCACCAAGTTTTTAAAGCGCCAACTCAGAAGCGTCTCGTCAGCTAGAGGGATCCTGTTCAGCAGCACTAACAAGCGTTATCTGATTAAAGATGAGATAATGAGGTAATAATGAGATATTTACGTGAGAGATGATTCGCTGTGGCGACCCCTGAAGGGAAAAGCCGAAAGAAGAAGAAGAAGAATGAGATATTTACGTAAACGGAAAACTCGTGTCTTTTTAATGGAGCTATAATTGATATTTGGAGTATTTACATGTAGTTTAAGATGAAGTAATCATACAAAGTCAGGCATTTGCACCATGTCACGATGTCTACGATGAAGTGACGTCTGATCGGTCGCTTGGTTTTCCGTCTTCGGCACTTCTGTAGTAATACTATACTATATACGGCTCCTAGTGTTTGTCACTTTAAGGAAACGCGTGACTGACCATGCACGTCGGCTTGGTTTCATTCCGCCTCTCTGACAAGCCTCTGCCCGTCTAACGGCGGCACATCAAGCTAAACTCCTATCGGACTAAATTCATTTTACTCCCAAAGAACGTTACGAACATAAGCTGTCTGAAGCAGCACCAGAGACTCCTGAGCTGCCTTTTTTTTTTATCTAATTCAGAAAAGTAATGAATAATTTCTCTGCATTCTTAAGCCCGACTCGGCCACGCTTCAGTAATCAACATATAAATACGAATAAATATAAGGATGAAATTCAATTCAAATTCTCTTCAGATTGGGATACTGCGTCCCCAGACTGGAAATCCAGATGTGCTCAGATTCCAATAAGAATCACATATCACATTTAATAAGAAATTCTATTGTTCCGGCTAAAATTCATGTAAGACGCAGACCAGCCAAAACTCAGGTGTTTGATGTTCCTCTTACACTGATATGTTCAGAGTAGAGGTCTTCTCGGGTCTAAAGAAATGTACCCGACCCGAATCACTTTTTACCTGAACCCGACATGTATAATTTTTTTTTTTTTTTAAGAAAGACAAGCCCGAAAAAATTAGACCCGAGTCCGACCCGAGGGCAATTTCTTTTTAACCCGACTGGACCCGAATGTTGTGTAACTCTACACTAAAGTAACCGCTACAGTGTGGATTCAAAATTGATTGACAGGTCTGTTTCAACGAAAATTAGCTTATCGCCAGCCACACGTCGCCAGCCACATGTCGCAAGCGGTCTTTGGCAAACAGGGGAGAAGTTGCATACACACGTGATACAGTAGTTCGGGTCTTCTCGGGTCCGTTCGGTAAAAACACATTCATTTTAAATTACCTGAGACCCGATGCCGCTATTATTATCCCTGATCCGTGTCCGAGGCACACGTGAAACTTTTAGACCCGAACTCGCTCGGGTCTCGGGTCGGACCTCGGGTTTTCGAATCTAAGTGGACCCAGTGAGGACCTCTAGTTCAGAGTCACAGCCGTTACATGTATTGAACAAGTGAGCCGATAGTTTAGGTCCAAGTTTATAACGACGCAAACGTTATTCCTTAATCACGACTCTCATTTGGTTTAAATGACGGTTTAAATGAAAGGTCCTGTCCTGTGTGATCATGTGTTATGGGATTCAGTCTGGAGGTGCTGCGCTTCCGTTTCCAAAGTTCAGAGGCACGCGTTAAATATCTACGTCTCCAAACTGATTTGTATCCGATGCCTTCATTCTAGATTAAAGCATTTGTTTGGAAATGATTTGATTATACAACTCAGTACTTCCACTCTGCTCACGATTTGAGTCGAGTCGATTCGTGATTTGGGTCGATTCGATTCAGGCCTCGATTTGAATCATTAATCTCAGAAGAAAACTTATAATTAAGAAGATATCTTTTTTTTTCTGAAAAGCAAAACAATGGTGTATTTTTCTGGATGATACATGAGGTGTCATTTAAAGCCGAAATAAAGCTCCAAGCTCGGCTAAAATGCCTGGTTTCCCCCAACCTTTTTCTGGAGATCACAGGTTAAAAAGCTAATGAAAAGGATATAATAATGTGGTCTGGAGCTCTCGGCCAATGTACGCTCTATATATTTTTAACTGCTGCTCACACAGCACGTGACATTAGATAAGTAACGGCTTGCTGATGCCTAAGATTTGAATTTTCATGACTCGCATGGTTAAATCTTTGCATTGTGATGCAACACCTCACCCCTACTTCCTCATTTTCACAAGCTAACACTAATGCAGATCTGGTACGCTGAACGCTGAACGCAGATCTGGTAGGCTTGTACTGTAGGCTGCAACAAAATTGCCTTCGGGAAATGAAATAAAGTGGACTGAACTGAACTGGAGTCAGTCCTGTATCATCCTTTCCTGTAGCTTACGTTTAAATTAGCGGCGTTAGGCGTGGAAATAGATACAGAGATACGGTAAAGACCTTTGAAAAACCTGACGATGTTCCCGTAAACGGGTACGAGCTGTACACAGGTAAACGGGTACAAGCTGTACACAGGTAAACGGGTACGAGCTGTACACAGGTAAACGGGTACGAGCTGTACACAGGTAAACGGGTACGAGCTGTACAGAGGTAAACGGGTACGAGCTGTACACAGGTAAACGGGTACGAGCTTAAATCACGAGCTTATTCTGAGAAACACTCGCGCAGACGTCCGTAAACTGAACAGCACAAAGTCGAAGCGTTCAAAGGTTCGTTTTAGCCAAATAAATAAATAAATAAATAAATAAATAAATAAATAAATAAATGCTGTAATTGCAGTATTTTTGCAGAGTTCTTACCATCAACCTCAGCTATTTCACATTTGAACACTGCTTAGCTGCGACAACTCGGCCATCAAGCGCTCTTTGTCAGGTCCCGCTGTAGTTTTCCTCCAGAACACTTAAACTACTGCTGACAAACAATTTCAGTGGTCAAAAGAGAAGGAAAAAAAAAGTAGTAAATCGGTCTTTACCTTCACAGTAGGTCGAATCTCCTTGTATGGCCGTGTAGCCGCTCCTGCACTCGCACTCTGCTTTGTTATTGCGGTTTTTGCAAAGTGAGTTTTCTCCACAGAGAACTCTTTCTGCACAGAAATCATGACCTACAACAAACGAGAAGCACAGAGTGGACGTCTGCACAGAGTGGACGCCGTATTGACGCTCGGTTCGACACGTGCATGGAGGAGATTCTTCTGCTGGTGCTTTTATGTTTCATAGCAGTGAAGGTGATGTTTGTTATTAGTCTGAAGCTTCTCACCTGGAAACTGCCAACATCTTACTGACTAATATTTAATCTTTTTAACATTTTCTTTGTTACTACTTTTTTTTTTTTGCATCCTCAAGCATTAAATTACACATAGACTGCATTTCAGCTCAATATGTAAGTGTCACAAAGTAAATCATCAGAACATCAAAGTAAAACTCATCACCCCTCATCACCCCATATTACTCATCATCACCCTTCATCATTCTTTATCACACCATCACCCCTCATCACTCATCACCCCTCATCATCACCCCTCATCACCCCATATTACTCATCATCACCCTTCATCATTCTTTATCACACCATCACCCCTCATCACTCATCACCCCTCATCACTCATCACCCCTCATCACTCATCACCCGTCATCACACCATCACCCCTCATCACTCATCACCCCTCATCACACCATCAACCATCATCACACCATCACCCCTCATCACTCATCACCCCTCATCACTCATCACCCCTCATCACTCATCACCCCTCATCACACCATCACCCCTCATCACTCATCACCCCTCATCACACCATCACCCCTCATCACTCATCATCACCCCTCATCACTCATCATCACCCCTCATCACTCATCATCACCCCTCATCACTCATCATCACCCCTCATCACTCATCATCACTCATCATCACTCATCATCACCCCTCATCACTCATCACCCCTCATCACTCATCATTACCCCTCATCACTCATCATCACTCATCATCACTCATCATCACTCATCATTACCCCTCATCACTCATCATCACTCATCACTCATCATCACCCCTCATCACTCATCATCACCCCTCATCACTCATCATCACCCCTCATCACTCATAATCACCCCTCATCACTCATAATCACCCCTCATCACTCATCATCACCCCTCATCACTCATCATTACCCCTCATTACTCATAATCACCCCTCATCACTCATCATCACCCCTCATCACTCTTCATCACTCCTCATCACTCATCATTACCCATCATCACTCATCATCACCCCTCTTCACTCTTCATCACTCCTCATCACTCATCATTACCCATCATCACTCTTCATCACTCATCACCCCTCATCACCTTTCATAATTCTTTATCACACCATCACCCCTCATCACCACCCTTTATCACTCATCACTCTTAATCACCCCTCATCACTCATCATCACCCCTCATTACTCATCACTCTTCATCACCCCTCATCACCCCTCATCACTCTTCATCACCCCTCATCACCACCCTCATCACTCACCACCCCTCATCATCACCCCTCATCATCACCCCTCATCCCCCATCATCACTCACCACCCCTCACTCCTCATCATCACCCCTCATCATCACCCCTCATCACTCTTCATTGCCCATTTCTCATCCCATCCCCTCTCATCACTTGTCATCACCCCTCATCAATCTTCATCACCCCTCATCAATCTTCATCACTCGTCATCGCCATTTCTCATCCCCCATTCCCTCTCATCACTCTTCATCCCCCACCTCCCCTCATCACTCATCACCCCTCATCACCCCTCATCACCACCCTCATCACTCACCACCCCTCATCACCACCCCTCATCATCACCCCTCATCATCACCCCTCATCCCCCATCATCACTCACCACCCCTCACCCCTCATCATCACCCCTCATCACTCTTCATTGCCCATTTCTCATCCCATCCCCTCTCATCACTCTTCATCCCCCCTCATCACTTGTCATCACCCCTCATCAATCTTCATCACCCCTCATCAATCTTCATCACTCGTCATCGCCCATTTCTCATCCCATCCCCTCTCATCACTCTTCATCCCCCCTCATCACCCCTCATCACTCGTCATCGCCATTTCTCATCCCCCATTCCCTCTCATCACTCTTCATCCCCCACCTCCCCTCATCACTCATCACCCCTCATCAACCCATCACTCTATTACCCATCACTCCTCCTCACACCCCTCATCACTCTATCACCCCTCATCAATCTTCATCACCCACTTCTCATCCCCCCATCCCCTTTCATCACTACCTCATCACTCTTCACCAACACTAATCAACCAGTCACTCTCAGAACAGTAAAAAATGATATAAAAAAATAAATAAATATTTACCTCTGCAGACATTACAGCATCTGTTCTCCGGCAAAATCTGCTCGTTTATTGTACAGTTCAGACTCGGGCAGCTTTCATCCACTGGCTCCATCACTCCATTCTAAAATAAAACAAAATAACAAAAGGAATGGAGCAGGTCTGAGTACATGAACGAGTGTGTAACTTGTTAAAGACTACAAAGCAATGGATTAGAATCTGTCTCATAAATAAATCCAAACAAACTGGGGATACTTTCCCCCAGAAAGATGGGATATACGAGCTGAACCCACACAAGGAGTTGGAATTCCGAGCGGGATTTCCATTTCAAATTTGTAAACAATTATTAATTTAGAACATACAAGGGTTTAGAACATATAATCTGTCTCTTCTGTTCCCCAGCAGGTCCAGCAGCGCTACTGTAAAACTGCCCCTAGCTCTGTGTGTATGTGTGTGTGTGTGTGTGTGTGTGTGTGTGTGTGTTGTCCTGTTAGAACTCCTCAGGCTGTGAGGATTCTGCTGTAACGCTGTCGGAACCTTTGCATTATGGATGGACAGAACGAGCGTCAGTCATTTCTCCAGCTAACAAGTGTTGAAAAAGCTGAAGAAATCCTGTAAGATCTTATCACCCTCTGGAAATCTCAGCAAATTACAAAGTGGTGTTTTGCTGACCTTGCATTCTTTACAGCTCTGTAGGAAAACACGCTGACCCTCTGAAAGTGCTCGGCCCAGGTAGGAGCACTTAGCTGCAAGGAGAGAAAGAAAGAGAGAGAAATAATGGGTTTTCTTGCACTTACAGGATATCAGTCCAAGTGAAAAAGATCCAAATAATTAAGCAAGTAGAAAGAAAAAGAAAAAGAAAAAGAAAAAAAAAAAAAACGGAGCTCGGTGTCTAGCCTTCGATTCCATTAGGCCGAGCTCTCGGCGCACTGACAGCAATCTGCTCAAACTGCACAAATGTAGATCTGAGAATTATTCCAGAGCCATTTTACGCTCGAATGACCTTTAAAAGGGCTTCTTCTAACACGGCTGACCAAATCCACCAAAATGAGCCTCGTTAGAATGTTCCCTGCTGGATTAATTCCCCGCACATTCATCACACCGCTTCTCAACGCACAGGACATTTAAATTACTATATATTTTTTTTTATCTGATGTTTTTGGCTTCGTAACTAAGTTCCGCTCGAGCCGAAGACGTCTATAAAGTGTCGGCTTGGTGTCACAAGGTCACGAACGTGGAGAAGATCCCGAGACCCTGCATGAGGACAGGAGAACCATGTCAACAAACCTGGTAAAGTCCAAACTAATGAACAGATGTGATGACGCCTGAGTGGTTAATGAACTTTGCTAATTCTTACATCCCTAATTGGAATCCTCTGTGGGACGAAGCCTTTGGACGTCCACTGAGCCGAGGCCGACTCTAAGAATCCTGAGACATCTCCAGTTAGACTCTGTGATACTAAGGAGATCTGAAGTCCATGATCCTTACACCAATACAACATCTGTTTGACTGTATATTACAATCACACCCCCAGTGTCACCCATATGAGGATGGGTTTCCCCTTGAGTCCGGTTCCTCTCAAGGTTTCTTCCTTTACCAATTTAAGGGAGTTTTTCCTTGCCACTGCTGCCTGAGTCACCTCAGACTTTCTCATAGGGGAATAAATACATACACATTGTGAACTATATATATCTAATAATAATCTAGAATTTTTGTTCTGTTAATTCTTATTTCTTTTATTCTTCGT
>NC_062519.1:22615825-22675825 GCF_022655615.1 Tachysurus fulvidraco
ATTAGGGTGTGATTAATAGTTGTTTAGTGTGTGATTACCCAGTGTTTAGGGTGTGATTAGTGGTTGTTTAACGTGTGATTAGCCAGTGTTTAGGTTGTGATTAGTGGTTGTTTAGCATGTGATTAGCCAGTGTTTAGGGTGTGATTAGTGGTTGTTTAGTGTGTGATTAGGGTGTGATTAATAGTTGTTTAGTGTGTGATTAGCCAGTGATTATCTTGTGTTTAGCGTGTGATTAGCCAGTGCTTAGTGTGTGATTAGTGGTTGTTTAGCGTGTGATTAGCCAGTGATTATCTTGTGTTTAGCCTGTGATTAGCCAGTGATTAGCCAGTGATTAATAGCTGTTTAGTGTGTGATTAGCCTGTGATTTGTGGCTGGTTAGCGTGTGATTAACCTGTGATTAGCCAGTGCTTAGTGTGTGATTAGTGGTTGTTTAGCATGTGATTAGCCAGTGTTTAGTGTGTTATTAGTGGTTGTTTAGCGTGTGATTAGGGTGTGATTTGCGTGTTTGGCTTGTGATTAGCATCTAATTTGTGGCTGGTTAGCGTGTGTTTAACCTGTGATTAGCCAATGTTTAGGGTGTGATTAGTGGTTGTTTAGCATGTGGTTAGCCAGTGATTATCTTGTGTTTAGCATGTGATTAACCAGTAATTATAGTGTCTGATTTGTGGCTATTTAGCGTGTAATTAACCTGTAATTAGCCAGTGTTTAGTGTGTGGTTAGTGGTTGTTTAGCGTGTGATTAGCCAGTGATTAGCCTGTGTTTAGTGGTTGTTTAGCCTGTGATTAGCCAGTGATTAGCCTGTGTTTAGCATGTGATTAGCCTGTGTTTAGCGTGTGATTAGCCTGTGTTTAGCGTGTGATTAGACAGTGATTAGGATGTGATTAATAGCTGTTTAGTGTGTGATTAGCCTGTGATTTGCATGTGTTTGGCTTGTGATTAGCATCTAATTTGTAGCTGGTTAGCGTGTAATTAGCTAGTGTTTAGGGTGTGATTAGTGGTTGTTTAGCATGTGATTAGCCAGTGATTAGCTTGTGTTTAGCATGTGATTAGCCTGTGTTTAGTGTGTGATTTGTGGCTATTTAGTGTGTGATTAGCCTGTGATTTTATACTCATTCATACTTTCGTTCCGTGTTAAAGTGCGCCACAACTGTTTCATCTTTGGACTACAGATGATTTATTTACCGAGCTCCCTCCTTGTGTACCACGTGTGAAAAGCTGACTGATTAATGATGGAATAAAGTGTGTGCAGCATGTGAGCTTTAATGTTCAGAATTTAGTGCTCAGCAGCTAGTTTAGGTGTCTCCAAGATTACGGTAACATTATTTATAAATCATGAACCTGAACTTAGTCGTGTAATTGGTGTTTGACATGCAGCACATCATGCTCTTGATTTAGCTACTTCTGATAAACCGTTTAACACTCATTCGGCTCGGAAGCTGAGAACACTGATCTCGCACTAATGAACTGCTACATAACATTCGGAATTCCGCACCGTGACGCGATGTGTTTGTGTGTGCGTGAGACCGCATGTTATTTCACCTTTACCGAACTAAACTGCTCTGCTAGTGTGAATTTAATGCCAATATAATCAGTGGCAAAATATATTTATTACAAAGGGAAGTTTAATTAAAGTATTTGGGAGAAATCCCATGTTCAGGAACTGTTCAGGACAAAACAGTAATTATACAATGAATATTTTATGTTAAATTGGATTAAGCAAATAAAGATAGAATAAGGAGCTGAGCGTAAGACAAAGCCGTGAGGAGGAGCTGAAGGAGATTATAAGGACATGGGGGAATGAATAGATTAGTGGTTAAAGTGTTGGACTACTGCGCAAAAAGTTCCCAGGTCCACCAAGCTACCACTGCTGGGCCCTTGAGCAAGGCCCTTAACAATCAATTGCTCAGTTGCTCTGGATAATGATGTCTGCCAAATACCGTTAATGTAAATAGAGACAGCGAGAAACAGGAAAGTGAGACATGGGGGGGGAAGCGAGTGCAAGAGAAAGATGGAGGAGAATGAGATTAGAATCTATATTCAGAGCAGGATCAAAAATCTGAGCCTGTAGCTATTCATCACAGTAATAATTAAGACACAGAATGAATTTCTTTATTAAAAATCAGTCACATGAGCAAAGCTGGGTCCCTCATAGAGGAGAGAAAAGGAGGAAAGTAAGCTTGTAATCGACATAAACCTGAAATCCACTTACTGCGATTAAGGCTGGGACACTGCACCATGTAGCCGTTTGAAGAAAAAACAAATCTGACATCCTGCATCGAGCCCTGCAGAATGAGAGAGAGAGAAAGAGAGAGAGTGTATGTGAGTGAGAGAGAGTGTGAGTGAGAGAGGAAGAGAGAGCGAGCGAGAGAGACAGAGAGAGAAAGAGAGAGTGAGAGAGAGAGAGTATGTTTGTGTGTGTGTGTGTGTGTGTGTGTGTGTGTGTGTGTGTGTGTGTGTGTGTGTGTGTGTGTGTGTGTGTGTGTGTGAGAGAGAGAGAGAGAGAGAGAGAGAGAGAGAGAGAGAGAGAGAGAGAGAGAGAGAGAGAGAGAGAAGAGAGAGAGATTAAGGATTAAGTCCCATAACTGAAAGTGTAACTGATAAGATCGCTGTCATTTCTGCCAGAATAACTTTTTCCGGAATAATTTTGAAAAGGTTCATTTTAATTGACAACAATGACAAAGATACGATCAGACGAGTTTAGCTCAGTAATTAATAGAAATCTTCATTAAATTCATCTGATAAAGTAGAAACAAATAGTTTTCTCTTTGTATTGAATTCAGTGTCTGGTATTTAAAAAAGCAGGAAGAGGGGAAAAAAAGCAAGCAGACTTAAACTCTGGACAAACGGAGAATTTAGGGAGATCAAACAGACAGGTACAGTAATGGCGCCGTCAGCTACGGTAACATGGAGGTCGACTGTAGAATTTATAATACACGTGTAGTTTCATTAAAGCCTCCACCCCCACCCCGACCCATGGACTTCCATGACTTTGTTATCTAAGAGATCTATGCCAGTACTTAGGATAGAGTAGAAAACCAATAATCAATAAATATTATTTAATATTAAAGCTAACCTTGTGCAGATTCTCAGCTTGAGTGTATTTACTTCCAGATCAGAGAATAAACTAAACCCCAGCCTTCCTCACTCTCACAGGGGGTTCAGTAAGCTGTTCTTAATGTTTTTAAACAATATTGCTAACATAATTCAACACCACATAAGACTCTCACATAAAACTGCGGAGTCTGGATGTATTCTGTTCTTTGCATCATATGAGTTTTATTTCCTCGGTGGCTTACATGAAAATTTAAATATATTTCTATTGGAATGCATCTGAACGCAATGCGACACCTCCACATACAATACACACTCCCTATACAATACACACCCCCTATATTACACACTCCCTATACAATACACACTCCCAATACAATACACACCCCCTATATTACACACCCCCTATACAATACACACCCCCTATATTACACACTCCCCTATACAATACACACCCCCTATATTACACACTCCCCTATACAATACACACCCCCTATATTACACACTCCCTATACAATACACACTCCCTATACAATACACACCCCCTATATTACACACTACCTATACAATACACACCCCCTATATTACACACTCCCCTATACAATACACACCCCCTATATTACACACTCCCTATACAATACACACCCCCTATATTACACACTCCCTATACAATACACACTCCCTATACAATACACACCCCCTATATTACACACTCCCTATACAATACACACTCCCTATATTACACTCCCTATATTACACTCCCTATATTACACACCCCCTATATTACAAACTCCCTATACAATACACACCCCCTATATTACACTCCCTATACAATACACACCCTATTCAATACACACCCTTTATATTACACACTCCCTATACGACACACTCCCCATACAATACACACACCCTATACGACACACTACCTATACAATACACACCCCCTATATTACACACTCCCTATACAATACACACCCCCTATATTACACACTCCCTATACAATACACACTCCCTATACAATACACACCCCCTATATTACACTCTCTATACAATACACACCCCTATACAATACACACCCCCTATATTGCACACTCCCTATACGACACACTCCCCATACAATACACACCCCCTATATTACACACTCCCTATACAATACACACTCCCTATACAATACACACTCCCTATACAATACACACCCCCTATATTACACACTCACTATACAATACACACTCCCTATACAATACACACCCTCTATATTACACACTCCCTATACAATACACACTCCCTATAAAATACACACCCCCTATATTACACACTCCCCATACAATAGACACTCCCCATACAATACACACCCCCTATATTACACACTCCCTACACAATACACACTCCATATACAATACACACTCCCCATACAATACACACCCCCTATATTACACACTCCCTATACAATACACACTCCCTATACAATACACACTCCCTATATTACACACTCCCTATACAATACACACACCCTATATTACACACTCCCTATACAATACACACTCCCTATACAATACACACTCCCTATACAATACACACTCCCTATATTACACACTCCCTATACAATACACACACCCTATATTACACACTCCCTATACAATACACAATCCCTATACATTTCACACTCCCTATACAATACACACCCCATATACAATACACACTCCCCATACAATACACACTCCCTATACAATACACACTCCCTATATTACAGACTCCCTATACAATACACACACCCTATATTACACACTCCCTATACAATACACAATCCCTATACATTTCACACTCCCTATACAATACACACCCCATATACAATACACACTCCCTATACAATACACACCCCCTGTATTACAAACTCCCTATATTACACACCCCCTATATTACACACTCCCTATACAATACACACACCGTATACAATACACACCACCTATATTACACACTCCCTATACAATACACACCCCCTATATTACACACTCCCCATACAATACACACTTCCTATATTACACATTCCGTTTAAGACACCTCCCCATACAATACACACCCCCTATATTACACACTACCTATACGACACCTCCCCATACAATACACACTTCCTATATTACACATTCCGTTTAAGACACCTCCCCATACAATACACACCCCCTATATTACACACTACCTATACGACACCTCCCTATATTACACACTACCTATACGACACCTCCCCATACAATACACACTTCCTATATTACACATTCCGTTTAAGACACCTCCCCATACAATACACACCCCCTATATTACACACTCCCTATACGACACCTCCCTATATTACACACTCCCTATACGACACCTCCCATACAATACACACTCCCTATAGTACACAATTCCCTTTAAGACACCTCCTCATACATTACACACCCCCTATATTACACACCTCCCTATATTACACACTCCCTATACGACACCTCCCCATACAATACACACTCCCTATACAACACCTCCCCATACAATACACACTCCCTATACGACACCTCCCCATACAATACACACTCCCTATACAACACCTCCCCATACAATACACACTCCCTACACGACACCTCCCCATACAATACACACTTCCTATAGTACACAATTCCCTTTAAGACACTTCCCCATACATTACACACCCCCTATATTTCACACTCCCTATACGACACCTCCCTATATCACACACTCCCTATACAATACACACCCCCTATATTACATACTCCCTATACGGCACCACCCTATAGCACACACCCCCTATATAACACCACCCTATATCACACACCCCCTATACGACACCACCCTATATTACACAGCCCTATATTACACACTCCCTATACGAAACCTCCCCATACAGTACACACTCCCTATATTACACCACCCCATACAATACACACTCCCTATATTACACACTCCCTATACGACACCTCCACATACAATACACACTCCCTATACGACAACTCACCATACAATACACACTTCCTATATTACACCTCCCCATACAATACACACTCCCTATACAACACCTTCCCATACAATACACACTCCCTATATTACACACTCGCTACACAACACCTTCCCATACAATACACACTCCCTATATTACATACTCGCTACACAACACCCCCCTATACAATACACACTCCCTATACAACACCTCCCCATACAATACACACTCCCTACATTACACCTCCCCATACAATACATACTCCCTACATTACACCTCCTCATACAATACACACTCCCTATATTACACCCCCCCTACAAAACACCTCCCCATATATTCACACCCTCTATACAACACCTCCCTATACAATACACACCCCCTATATGACACCTCTCCATACAATAAACTATACAACACCTCCCTATACAATACACACCCACTATACAATACACACCCCTTATATGTGACACCTCTCCATACAATACACACCCCCTATATGACACCTCTCCATACAATACACACCCCCATATGACACCTCTCCATACAATACACACCCCCTACATGACACCTCTCCATACAATACACACCCCCATATGACACCTCTCCATTCAATACACACTCTATACAACACCTCCCTATACAATGCACACCCCCTATACAATACACTCACCCTATATGACACCTCCATATACAATACACACCCCTTTTACAATACACACCTCCTATACGACACCTTTTCATTACCCCCCGCCCAATATATGACATCCCCCCACCCCATAGAACCTTCTAGTCTCTCCCTAGCT
Organism: Tachysurus fulvidraco; assembly: GCF_022655615.1. Classification (NCBI taxonomy): domain Eukaryota; kingdom Metazoa; phylum Chordata; class Actinopteri; order Siluriformes; family Bagridae; genus Tachysurus; species Tachysurus fulvidraco. Next base: position 22,622,666 of record NC_062519.1, read on the forward strand.
GAGTCATTCTTCTGTGGATTGCAGGCACAAGCCTGGTCTGTGTGAAGTGCAGTGAGAGTTAATCCTGCAAGCACTGCTTTAATAACGAAGAAGGACCATTTGATCTTTAAGGATAAACAGGTGTAGTACATAAAGAATGGCTCGGTTTATGGCATTAAAGTGGGTTAAGAGAAAGCTGGACTTTTTAAATGTGTATCTACATCTCTCACAATCTGTGCTGAGAAGTGTACAAACACTAATAATAATAATAATAATAATAATAATAATAATAATAATAATAATAATAATAATAATAATAATAATAATAATAATAATGTCAGTTTGCAGCAGTACATGACCTAGAAATAAAAGTTTTCTATTTATTCAAACAAACAAACCAACAAACAAAAACAAACAAACAAACAAACAAACAAACAAACAAACAAACAAACAAATAAATAAAAAATAATGTCTATTACTGCACTGTTAAATGTTTTTAAATGGAATAAAATATTTCTCTATTTACATTTATAATTTTTCTCTCGCTGTTTTACCAACGTTTTATTCTGTTCTGTTAAAATTCAATTCTATTCCTATTACACTTTTAACAATGGACACTGTCCACAGAAGCAGCTTTACAGAAATCTAGAAAGACATTGAGATTTAGATCCTTAACGAGCACGTCAACAGCGCGATAACAGTGATGAGGTAAAACTCCCTGAGAGAACACGAGGACTCGTAAGGGAATTCGTCCTCTTATTGCGATAACAATCAAAATATAATTCAACACACAACCTTATGTAGCAAGTAGCAGATGTGTCTAATTGTTTCTGTAAATGGGGAAATTACACACCTGAAAACATACCCTGACTAATCAAGGTGACGCTGCCAGTGTGGACTTGTAATTAAGATTTCTGATTGACTGCAAGGAAAACATTTGCTAAAAAAATGCAATTCTAGAAAATATTGCCCTGTTTAGACGGGGTCACGGGGAGCCTGTGCCTATCTCAGGCGTCATCAGGCATCATGGCAGGATACACCCTGGACAAAGTTGAGTAAATATTAACTTTCTGAAATATTCCCAAACAATATTTCTGAAAAGCTTTAACATAATAATTACTGTTAATAATAAAGTAAACAATATACAAACATATAGCATTGTAACATCTGCAGTTATTGTTTATATGTATATTTTTTTATAATTATGGGTTTCTTTTTTTTTTTAATTCATTTGAGGCAAAGTTTGATAATCCCGAATGACAAACTTTGTTTTCATAACCACTGTAGCTTAACCGTTATCAACAGAAAAAGAACACTGATGGGCGTGGCCAGTCTTCAACATCCTAGTTTCATACCAATTCATGCAAATAGATATGGCACAGTCATCACGCCCCACCTTAGACAATCCTAGCTAGCTGAAAGGCAGCAGCAAACAAAAAATGTCTAGAGAACAGAACCAGAAATCTAAATACGATTTTAGATTTTAGCTAGATAAAGTGTTAGACAGCAAGTGGGCAAAAGTCTTTTAGCTACCTAGCTAACATTAGCCAGCCAGCTGCTAACAGAGTGAGGAGTTACATTTCAGTAAGCGTAGGAGTTACATTTCAGTAATAAGGTAAGCGGCTAACATAAGCTAGCTTGCTAAAATACAGTTTAGAGAGGTTGATCTTCCACAGAAACCAAGAACAGTAAATACATCTTGTAAAACCTGACAATATCATAATTGAGATTAAAGGTTGGTTACTAGCTGGTTGTGCTGGTCCCTGCAAATCATCCTGCCTAACAGACATTTGCAACCTGAATATTACTAACGCTTTAATTCCTCAAGCATTATAATATTGTAATGTTACAATCGTTAAACAGCGAACAAACCAATAGATGCAATAAAAACTAATTAAAAAAGATATTAAAAGAAATAATATATTCGAAGAGTTCAACCGTACAATAGCAATTCTCAAACAACTAATTTTTCTCACTATATTAGCATTATTGCATAAATAATGATACAAGTAATTAACTGAGAGTGTATTAGATAAAAGATAAAATAAAAAGAGTTCCTTGTAGCGAACCGTATAAGCACAATTATAAATTCATTCAAACTTTCATTGAAGCATGCAGCTTCCCTCCATGAAAACTTGGCCTATTATTAAAGCCCAGACCAAGGCTTTTCTGTGCTGGAGAACATCACAACGCAGCCAATTACTTAGCAATGTTTTCATTATTTCATCCTAATGTAAAAATCTTCAATTGTTTCCAGAGCTTTCTGGGGTTTTACACAACCAACCATTCAGTAACCAGACTCCTTATTGAGCTTGTATTCACAAATTGTCATCTAGGTTCAGAATCTGATGATATACCAACAATGTTACATAAACTTCTGTTGTGTATTGTACAATAAAATGGTCACAACTGTTAGAACCTTTATACAGTTACACTTGAAGAGCTTAATGATAGCTATTACCTACTTTGCACCCTGCAAGATCTCTTAGCCTTTCAGCCAGAGGCTTTGTGAGGTACACAAATCAGTTTTTGTTGCAAGGCACTTCTGCTAATCGAGACGCTTCAGACTTTTTTCCACTTTAGCCACAATTTACACTTTTTTTAGGAACTTGCTCCTTACAACCACTTGCTGTTTCATTATTAAAAAATGGTTCTCAGAGCAAGTCCTCAGGGAAACACCCAATCCCTTCATTTGTTTATTCCACTTAAGTCCAGATAAGTCACAATATTCTCAAGAATTCCACAGTAGCCTTTGGACAGTTTCTCAGAGTGGAATACCACTGGGTGGAGCTTTAGTTTCACTCCAAACCCATGGGGGGTGTACTGCTTCTATACCAGTCTCTGAGGCATTAACTCCTAAAATAAATGGCTTCGATGGGTCTGGATGGGAGCAGTGGTGAATGTAGTATTCAGCTTCTTTAAGGCCTCATCTGGTGCTGTGTTCCATACCAAATGCTTAAGTCCCTTCTGCAGGTGGTATGTGGAGTGGAGATGGAACTAAAGCAGCCTGCACCCTGCAGGCTGGTTACAGCTGAAGTTTGCAAACCCTAGGAATCTTTTAAACTCTTTGACCATTGTGAAAGTAGGCTATTCTGTGGTTACAGTACCTTTCCTGGTACACAACTACCCCTTGCAACCAAGGATATCCCATAAAGAAGATGAAAGTGACGTGACATACGGCTAAGTATGGTGACCCATACTCTGAATTCGTTCTCTGCATTTGACCCATCCAAAGTGCACACACACAGCAGTGAACACACACACACACCGTGAACACACACCCGGAGCAGTGGGCAGCCATTTATGCTGCGGCGCCTGGGGAGCTCGGTGCCTTGCTCACGGGCACCTCAGTCATGGCCGGCGAGACTCGAACCCACAACCTTAGTATTACGAGTCAGACTCTCTAACCATTAGGCCATGACTTGCCCCAGATAGTGGACAAATGGAACTTTTACACAGAGGGACTAGCTAGATGTGTGTATTTGACTTTGATCTGGTAGAGCCATTGATAATCAATACATGGTGGGGGAGCTGCAGCAGTGTTTATGGCAATGGAAAAACCACTTCCATAATTTCCATGTCACTCAGTGATATGAGGGTTGTGAAGTTGCATCCAGCGGAATCATCCAGAGGATGATAGGGTGCTTGGCAATGACCATAAAAAACATGTTTTTGATGAAAGGCCCTGACTTGGAGCAAAAGAGGTTTGGTGTATAACATAAAAGTTCCATTTTCTGTATCTCTCAATCAATGACACAAAATTTGAGGAGATGCTGTAGGGATTGTGTGGGTATGTTGAACTTCACGACTGCATTGTGATCCAGGAAATATCCTGCTATTCTCCAGACGATCAGGTTTGAGAAGACAGGATCATAATCTGAATATTTAATCCATATATTTAATGTGAATTATTGTTGAAACAAAATAGACTCACATTACAGGGTGCATGTGGAGATGGAGGTCCTCTCTGTGGGAATGGATTTGGTCTTTTCATAGAGAGGACCGTGTCACAAATGATGTCATGACTGCAGTAGTAACACATCATTTCTCACATTCAGAGGAGCTCAGACAGGTCTACCCTAGCACCATGGGTTTTTCGAGTTCCAGTGTACTACTCACCTTCCCTTTAAGCACTTGGCAGTTACAGATGAGATGGTCCATATGAATGGCTCAATCAATCAAGGGATCGAGAGGCAATTTGTCATTATTGCAAATCCGTTCAGTGAGCAGTATTTGATTGAGGCCTTAGTAGAAAAAGGCTTTAAGTGCAAGCTAATTCCATCTTCTTCCTGCAGCAGGGTTTCAGAACTCCGCAGCATATTCAGCTACATTTCTCCTGTGTTGTTCAACCGTCAAGAGTTGCTCACCAATGTCCTTGCCATTGTGGATGTGATCGAAAACTCATCTGTGCATTTCCTTAAAGTGGCCATGTGATGAAATTATATCTTTGATACCAGTCAGCAATAGCCCACTTCAAGACTATTCCTGTGTGAAAGCTGGTTAACCAAGCAATCTTCTGTTGACCTAAGACACCCACTTGGACAAAGACGTACAGTGAACACTGTTGCTGTTCTTCTACAGTAGCAAGAGGTCATGTGATGTGCGAAGAGTAATTCAAGGGCAAAGTGTAAAAGCTGGGAAACAAGATGAGAATAAAATCAAGAATACCAGACACAGATTTGGAAGACTCTGTAAGATCAGGTAAGTGTACATTAAGCATTAAATCTCATTGAGGCAATGTTCCAAGTTAGTTTATATAGTGCACCTAGTTTATTTAGTGCACCTTTTTAGAATCCAGGTGAGTGTGAAGGTGCTGGTGGCATGAGCTGGGGATTGTAGTCCATGTCAGCCATGTTTGTTGGCTAGGCATGTAGGAATGTACATTATGGCTGAATATGTGAGTACAAGAACAGGGTTTGCAATTGTCATAATAAATGTCATAATAAATGTGAATTTAAGTAAAGTAAATCTCTTTAAACTAGAACTTGCAGCTACGTTGCTTCAGAGAATCCTTAAGAACCAACAAGGATTTGTTTAGGAAACCGAAGTAGGATGAACATGTTTTCTCCAGCCTCTAATTAACAAATAGATTTCCCCCAGGAATGCACAATGTATCAGGTGGCTATTTTTTTCTGAGCCGTGTTCCACATCCCACTGTACTTCCTATTCTCCAAACTGGTGGTTCTGGAGCATTATAAAGCACACGAACACAGACAAAACTTTTATAATTAGCCATCCTTTAGACCAGAAAATTCAGCTCTAAAATGTAAACAGAGAATCACCAAACCTTCATTTCCACCATCTTTGCAGTGCCTTGGTTTCCGATAAGCACAGAAAAAATAGGAAATATCGTTATATAACCTGTCACTTCAGGGACGCAATAATCACCATCTCTTATGTTGTGTTTGTTTTCAGTTTTGTAACCATTCTGTTTTGTAACCAAAATGTGATATCTCTCTGAAAACCTTTAACATTTTTACCAATGCGAAGAACAACCCACGTAAATAAAAGAAAGATTGACTCCACTGGTCTTTCTCTAAAACTGGAGTTGCCAAGTGTACAGTATGTTTCTTTTCTTTGGGTTACTGAAATGGACAGAGTTCAAATATATAGACAGCTCACTGGTCATGTGATCATGCATTAGTTCATGGAGAACAAGTGACATCAAAAGCGAACAATTACTTCGATAGCAAATATTGGTAACTCCATGACGGCACATGTAAGTGCACAACGGTGGAAGGCTACAAGAAGTTTAAGATGATGCTTTACCTTAAAGAGTCCATGTCCTTGGCTGCGTTGTCCGATCCAAATTCTGCTTCCTGCAGATAAATTCATCTCAAAAGGGCCTAGCTCTCGCTCGTATATCCTGCCAATGAAAGACAAACATATGATTAAAATAGCCTCCATACTTGAAGCTTATGTTTTTCCTGTTTGCTGCTGATGCAACTATCAACCATCAACCTCTTCAGTGGAACTTTTCATCTGCATGAGTGGCAGATTTTCGTTTTCTAAAAAATAAGAAATACACACACGCTTTTTCAGCACACACAACACACACACACACCTGATGTGACAGGAATAGTGATCAAATAAGTTTAAATAACAAATTCAATAGCAAAGGATGAATGTGTTTACACATCAGTTTTTTCCCTTACTCCTTCCCTCAGATGAAATAGAATTCAGAGCTAAAAAAGTTCTCGTGCGTTCTCTTTCACTTTCTCTCCTGACTACCACAGGGTGGGGGTGGGGGTATTGTATTAACACCTCGTTCATGCTGACTGACTGCAAAAAAAATCACCAAGACATGGAGCATAAAGCAGAAATCAATGTTTCACCTGACAGCTCTCAGACTTACAGCTCACTGAGTTCTTCTATAAATCCTCCACCAAAACCAGACAGCAGAAACACACTTTCCTACAGTAACGCCCACCTTTCTAAAGGAGAAACATATACCTTTCTCAAGGAAAAACACTCTTTTTCTTGCTGGATGAAATGATAATAAAATCATACACTTTTTTTCAGGACACTGTAATCGGTAAAGGTTGGTCAGGTCATTAACAGCATGAGAAACATAGAACCTTTCGGTGCCTTGCTCAAGGGCACCTCAGTCATGGTATTGCCAGCCAGAGACTCAAACCCACAACCTTAGGGTTAGGTATCAAACTCTCTAACCATTAGGCCACGACTTCCCCAAATGACCTTCTCATTATTGAACCACTTTTATATACAAAACCTTATTCACCCCTTTAGATTGCCTGTCTAATGACCATCACCTGGATCCTGTATGGACATGGTCATAGTGGGCTACTGGGATGGGATATGTTGTCCCTGTAGAACATGGAGAAATTACATGCTGATGCCTGAAACTTGAATTTCTTCAAAGATCAATAAAGTATCTCTCTCTCTCTCTCTCTCTCTCTCTCTCTCTCTCCCGCTATCTCCATCTATCTATAGCAGCAGTGCAGAGGGTGAGGATGACACACTATTCGTAGAGTACCACATCATGGTAGGGCCAAAACCACTGGAAAATTTGTCGGCCAAGTCTCTTCACATGGGAGTTGCCTGCGTCGTTCCTTCGTAACACATTATTGCATAGCTAAAGTCTGGTCTAAATGATAGTTGAGAAAGTACTGCAAGGTAAAATATGTCATTAACAAAACTAGTTGAAATGGCCTTGATAGAAACCCCAAGGTGACTACTGAATCCTCTGGTGTGTGCTTTAGCCAAGGCATACAGTTCTTCCAGTCTTTTCCCTGAGATGATCACTAGCAAGAAGGTAGTCTTCTGAGTCTCCTTCCCACTTTAGTTTGGCATTCTGTAGGAGAGGAGGAAAGGTGTGAGGAGGAGAAGATACACAGGGCTTCTGGGAGGAGGCTGTTGGAAGGAGGAGTCTTGATCCCATCAAATGAACGGTACCATCCATGGTGTGCTGTGATGCCCTACAATGGTCATGACATTTCCCTTTAATGTAGATAGGGATGTTCTTGTCTAGCAGTATCTACAGGAAGGTTGGTACTCTAGGAGCCATTTATAGGACAGCGGCATGGATCCGGTCTCTTTAGATGAACTGCTGTTAAGCTGCTTTGGGAATTGTTAAAAGCACTATACAAATAAATTGAACTGAATGCTGCAGCATTCAACCAGTCACCTGCCCAATCCAAGGGCCAAATTCTGGGAGATCTGGCTGAGGATGCTATATCAGCTAAACATAGCAACATACTGTAGGTATTTCCTGCAACATCAAAAAGAGAGAAGAAGAAATTCAAAAAGAAATTCACCCGTGCGCTCACAATGTGTGCCTGATTATTATGCTCAAAACAGTGACACCTTTTAAAGTGACTGAAACACATCCATTAGCATGCTAATGCAATTACGCTAGAGGCACAACACAGATTTGATGAACTGTGAGCACAGCCATTAAGCACTCATTTCAGTTACAGACAATAAACACAGATTATTAAAAACCGAATATGCAAGAATACCGATAAGAACAAAAAAACAAAAAAACAAGAAGAATAGTTTTTGTTTTTCATATGTCTTCAGTTCAGTCCATTATGGTTTATTTGTACAATGGCACTTACGTGTTTACGAGAGAAACGTGTGTTTATTACTTCAGGATTGTTATAGTGCATGTAGAGGCACGCGTGACAAACAGCGATGTTCTGTAATAATTCACGAAAGTGCAGACAAATGCGAATTCTGCACAAATAGCACCGACGCAGAAAACGCAGCTTTACCTTTAACAGACAAGTACGAAGCGTGAACATCCCTCTTGCAATTATCTCTAGGTTCTAACATTATTCTGAAGCCAAGTCGTGTATCCCTGCTCACAGTACACCACAACGTTAAACCTGAGTAACCCCTAAGAGGCCAAAAATAAGTCAGACTCTAGCTATTTACAGGGCTGTGTTACAGGAAGTGCGACAACAGGCCTCATTCACCAACCCAGAGGGTTTCTATTAATGGAATCATTGAAACAGTAAAAATACTGAAACAGAGACCCCATGTAAATCTATATCAGATAAGACATCTTGGAGGATGCTGCAGGATCGACCATGGTCATGAAGTGAAGTGACAGTGACATACGGCTAAGTACGGTGACCCATACTCAGAATTCGTTCTCTGCATTTAACCCATCCAAAGTGCACACACACAGCAGTGAACACACACACGGAGCAGTGGGCAGCGGGCATGCTGCGGCGCCCGGGGAGCAGTTGGGGGGGATTCGGTGCCTTGCTCAACGGCACCTCAGTCGTGGCCGGCCCGAGACTCGAACCCACAACCTTTGGGTTACTCTCTAACTAGTCAGACTCTCTAACCATTAGGCCACGACTTCCATGAACATTAACAAGGCTTAGAAATTGGTCCAAGGCACACAAAACTATTTTAACACTGTTTCTCAGATGCCAAATAAATGTTTTGTTCCATCCATGTAGAACATTGAATATTTTTGTCAATCACACTCCTCAGTGGTTTTAATATGAAAATGTTTATATGTTCATATGAAAGTAGACACTCTACTCTAGGGCATAAATTCATAGAAATGTTGTTAAAAAAAAATAAATAAATTTTCCCCACACAAATGTTTGTATCTTTAAAGTAAACGGTGCAATCAAACCCATTTCTGCTCTCTGAGATGCTCCACTATCACTAAAATTCTGTGTAAGGTTCTCCAACAGAGGGTAAAACACACTGAAATCCAACAGAGTCCTGACTCATTTTAGATCAAACTCACAACCAGGAAAATCATTTGTTTCTTTACACTGATTAAAAACGTCCCAGACTTCCATTTCCGCTGGAACACCGGTGTACTGGTATAACAGGTTAAACTAAATTTTCTGTGTTACATGATTGGAGGTGTTGATTATCACCTGGGGACGGTGTATATATGTTGTTTCCTCAGTGATAGCGATGTGATTTACTCAACCCTGTTCACTTGTACTTCTTTATACAGCATCGTTTTCTCCTGAAATCCCTCACGTCAGATTAATCGCTGAAAGTGATACTTTGGTCAGATAACGTTAATGAGGTGTCCAAATCATGTCCATTGCTAGCAAAATGCCCTGGAGATCAGACAAGACACAAGAGAAAGAGAGAGAAAGGAAAAATCTATCCGTGCTGTCTGTCTGTGTACATAAGCTAACATGTTTGTTATGTTGGTGGATGTATGTTAAAAAGCGTATTCATAGCAGAACCCGGTGTTTGTCTTAAGTAGCTAAATTCAGACTTTTCAAAATGGTCAAAACTATCATGTGTAATTATGTCTTCACAGCCCTGGCAGGCAAGTCTGGGGCATTTAGTGGTGGTGGTGGTGGTAAATAATAATAATGTCTGGGCTCTGTTTCTGAAGCTGACAGAGGAAAAAAGAGTCCGTCCTAAAAAAAACAAAAAAAAAAACAAACATGTTAGAAGGATAACCAAGATGAACCACTCTGTATGTTATCGCTGAATATTACTAAGAAAGTATTAAAAAAACTGATGCTCTAATATAAAATGTGAACACTTTTTTTTTTTTTTTTTACAGAAAGAGAATTCGATCCAAGTCTAAGTGGGCGGAGCTTACTCTCTGTCTCTTGTCAATCACAGTCAAACACATCAGGTGATAGATATGGAAGAGAGCAGACAGCATCATACAGAGAACAAAAACTGAATGAATGAATGAATGAATGAATGAATGAATGAATGAATGAATGAATGAATGGAATGAATGAATAAATATAGTGTTTATGTTCAGAACTTCACTCGCTGCATGTTCATTATACCGGTCCCTTTATTTTGATGGATAACACTAATGATAGGATCCTAATAATTTATAAATAATTTGGCCTGACTTGACATTCATTCATTCTCTCTCTCTCTCTCTCTCTCTCTCTCTCTCTCTCTCTCTCTCTCTCTCTCTCTCTCACACACACACACACACACACACACACACACACACAAACACAAACACACACAGACAGTTTAAGAAACTATCTTTATAAAGACTGTCAGTTCTTTTAATTTGTGTTTTTCTTCATCATGTCATGGCAACCACAGAGAATGTCCATCAAAAAAAGATTTCCTGCTTCCTCCAGGATGAATTCTCCATCATCCCGTCACACTTCTCCCTCACTTCCTCACAATAGTGGGCTATAGGTATTTAGTGTTCTCTTTAGGTTTTGCTGCAACATAATTGCACTGTCACATTTCTTTTCTCCTCCGTGATGAGTGATTTGAACAGACTGAAAAAGCAAGTTGTAGGTCATAGAAAGGACAGAGACGTCAGCAACGTCTGATTTATTTCCACCCGTTTCTCTCGGCTCTGAAGGTGTAAGCCGTCTTGGACATGTGATGTTTTAGAAGCAGGTGATAACGGAAATAAACTTGTTTTCTGTTTCTTTAATCACTTTTTTTTATAGCTGCAACAAATACTCATTCATCACCTCTCTCTCTCTCTCTCTCTCTCTCTCTCTCTCTCTCTCTCTCTCTCACACACACACACACACACACACACACACACACAGGTTAAATAAATGTCTCAGAAAGACAAAAACACAATCGACGATAAGAATCACTTTGGTAAACAATAATAAATCCATTAATAATTTGTCTTAGCTTATGCCACACATCTGCCATATAAGTGTAACCCGTTGTTACTATAGAAACCAAAACACATCAGCATGAGTGCAACATCATTAACGTTTATGCTACTTGTTTATGCTGTTATAGGAAAATCAGTAACAAAAAAATACCGTATGAAATGTTCTGTTCTGTTTCAAAAACTGACTATAACACAAAGATATCATTCTAACAAAATAAAAAAAATGAAAAAGGTGGAGCAGGTGAAAGGGGCAGGTGTAATGGGGGGCAGGGGTAATGGGGACAGGTGTAAAGAGAAAAATATTAAAACGCACAGGTGTAAAGGGACAGTTAAAAAAGTTAAAAAGTGGACAGGTGAAAAGGGACAGATGTAAGGGGTTCAGGTGTAAAGTGAGACAGGTGTAAAGTGACAGTTAAAAAGTGGACAGGTGTAAAAGGACAGATGAAAAGGGGACAGATGTAAGGGGGTCAGGTGTAAAGTGAGACAGGTGTAAAGGGACAGTTAAAAAGTGGACAGGTGTAAAGGGACAGATGAAAAGTGGACAGGTGTATAGGGGACAGGTGTAAAGAGGACAATTATAAAGGGGACAGTTTTAGAAGTGGACAAGTGTAAAGGGACATATGAAAAGGGGTCAGGTGTAAGGAGGCAGGAGTAAAGTGGGGCAGGTGTAAAGGGACAGTTAAAAAGTGGACAGATGTAAAGGGACAGATGAAAATCGGACAGGTGTAAAGGGGGACAGGTGTAATAGGGACAGGTATAAAGAGGACATTATAAAGGGGACAGGTGTAAAGGGGGACAGGTGTAATAGGGCCAGGTATAAAGAGGTCATTATAAAGGGGACAGGTATAAAGGGGGACAGGTGTAATAGGGCCAGGTATAAAGAGGTCATTATAAAGGAGACAGGTGTAAAGGGGCAGTTAAAAAGTGGACAGGAGTAAAGGTGGCAGGTGTAAAGTGAGACAGGTGTAGACGGATGAAACAAAATGCAGTGTGTGTTTACTCTATGCAGTGGTTTAGTCTTTTTTATCCATTATTTCTAGCAATTCCAATGAGACTGAGTGTGTGTTTTTGTTCTATTCACCTCATCACTCAACAGCAGACACATGGAGCAATCTGTGTAATAGCACTACTAATAACAGTCCTGGATTCAATTTGTAACTCCTGGCCCTGTTGAACCGGGGTTATATATCAAAGACTGCTTTCTGAAACTATGTCCACAGTTTTAGGCTTGGGAAACGATGAACAGGAGACAAAAAATATCTGTTCAAAATAAGAGCATGAGGACATGATAATGAAGTAGTACTCATTATACATGGCAGTACTTTTATTTTGCATTATGTTCCTCACAACGTTCATGCAAGGAATCAACCAGTTTCTGTAACAGCTGTAACTCAGCTACTAAGACCACATGCAGCCAGAAGTAAGCTTTCTGATTACAGAATAATTCTGGATGGTCTCTCTCATTAGAAGCTCACATAGATAATATCACTAGAGTAGCCTTCTTTCATCTAAAAAATATTGCTAAGAAATATGATGTTATTGCATGATGCAGAAACATTAGTCCATGCCTTTGTTACCTCTGGATGTACCAGAGAATAAACAAGCTCCAGTTAGTCCAGAACACATCAGCTCGAGTCCTAACTAGAACCAGATGATATGAACATATTACACTTTTCTTATCCTCGTTGCATTGGCTTCCAGTCAGATGTTGTATTGATTATAAAATACTATTACTCACCTATAAAGCACTTAATAGTCTCACACTTCGGTACCCGCTCTTTTTTTAACGATCCGTCATGCCTACTTCGATCAAAAGCTGCAGGCTATTTGGTAGTATCTCAAGTACAAAAGGCTACAGTAGGGGGCAGAACTTTTTCTAACAGAACCCCACAGTTATGGAGCAGCCTTCTATGTCTATGCTGAAAACATTTACCCAACTTTTCTTTGGTAATGGAGAAGATCTGAAGGGTTCATGAGCTCAGAATGTTTGGAGAACTAGGATGAAGGTTTGGATGCTGTCGCCACTCTCACAAGTTGCTCCACTTCTTCTCTCCGGACCTAACTGAACCGTCTTGATGCCCCGCCCCTGGTGGTGCACTCTGCTGGGAATAGATCTGCGTGGACAGCCTTTGACTCATGGAATTACAGAGGACAGTCTTTAAGCTGCTATTGTGTCGGTCAATGTTGTGCTCGGGACTTCATCAGTGAACATTTAAAGACTTCTTTTTTTTGCAGGAGGTAATCAGTGTTAAGTTTGTAATGAACTAAGAAATTACGCTGACCTATTAGTTCCTCAGGAGCTTTTTGTTGCACAATTAGACTCAATTATAAATCGTTGTGGAAAGGACGATATTTACCGTCACTGTCAGTGTCACCCAATCAAGGATGAGGATCACTTTTGAGCCTGGTTCCTTTCAAGGTTTTCACCTCATATCATCTCAGGGAGTTTTTCCCTTCCCGGGTCGCCTAAGGCTTGATCATTAAGGACATCTGTAAAGCTGCTTTGAGACAATGTCTATTGTTAAAAACAATATACAAATAAACTGTATTGTAGTATATAAACTACATTTATTATACTAGTATATATTTGTACAAATAAATTGTAATGGAGGATTCCTGCGAGTTTCCAACAACTGTCTGTTCCTCTACTGCATATTAGAGATGCCCTCAAGGGTTAAGGTCGGGGATCCGTTAGGGCCATTCAAAGACTTGGGAAAATTCCTGAGTGCTTGGCCCCCGTGAGTCGCTCTCTTCTCTTCTACATTTTTAAGAAGGTCAGTATGCTTAGGATCATTATCCTACTGGAAAATCCATGTCTGTTCCTTGAAATAATGAACACCAAAACCAGTTCCAGACTTTTCCAGATGGACATTTCCATCACCATGCTTTACAGTAACAATAACACGCTTCATTTGGAATAAGTTTGGTTTGAAATCTTCTCCTGTCTTTCTCCACACAGACACTACATCAGATCTTCTCCTTCTTGAGCAAATTTCTTATTCCTGAGCTTAAATGCTTGCCACCTCATTACTCTCCCTCTGTTCCCATTCTCGTCGATCCCATTTCTAATAGTTTGTAATCGTAGCCGTTAATTCTGACCGATGTCTGAAAGGAGACCCAGTTTGTTGGTGGCCTTGTTGTACGCATTCGTTTCAAATCCTTCTCCTTTAACTTTTTTTTACTACTGATCCTTGTACATAAAGACGTCTTCGTGATTTTGGGGTTACTTCTACTGGATGTACAGGATGAAGACAAATACCTTTAGCTTCATACAGATAGCAGTGACCACATGGTAAAGATCATCGCATGAACTACAGAGTAACAGTGATGACCAGAATCATAGGAAGCGTCCCAATACTTTTGGTGTCATTTCACCAACTTGGTTGTTTCTTTATGCACACAATCTTAACACAAGGAGATAAAAGTCTGTAGTGAATGGAATATATAAGACACAGAAAACACATCACATACAAATGAATAGTTTATTAAACTGACTTCTTCTCTCAGATGCACTTTTCTCAATTGTTTATCAAAAGCCAATAAACAGAAATCTAATACACATCAAATGTCTGTCGCTGACATCGACACTGACTCAGGATTCATAATGTTTCTTAGTGTGCATTTCGAAATGTAGTCTTTCTTGCTCATTCTTCCTACACACTTTCATTTCAGTACCTTGAAGGCAGAGGAAACTATGATATTAATGATATTAATATTATTATTAAAATGCACAAATTATTAGCCAGTTATTACAGGACCAGTTGATGCGGGTAAATCGTGACAGACTCCATAAGTATCCTGATTATGCTTCTGATTGTGTTAGTTAAAATAACTGTCATTTAGGATGTTAAATTCAGAAACGTGGACTTATCACTTTATATAACACACTCGAGACTGTAAGCACCCTCGAGCCATCGAGCTTACTGCAGGTTTCAGGGTTAAATGCAGCCTGTTTCTATTAAACATCACATGGCCTGAATATTTTGATGATTTTAACTCTATTTCCTGCACTTACACTTTGTGCGCTAACGTCTGGTGTATGAAGTTTAGAAGCATAGTATCGTCTCAGACAAGATTACTCACACTTTTTTTTTACTAAATCCAGAAAAGACATACTGTAGCAGGATCTCAGCGGGGTTTCTGTGATGGATGAGCGAGTCGAGACACGAAGGAGCCTTTTAGAGCATAAATGATTTTCCCAAAACTGTTTCTCTCAGGCGTCTCCTGAATAATGAGGATTTATCGACTGTTGCTTATAACACCTTGTGTTATTTTTCCCCACTGTGCAAATACAAGTCCAGTTAGCCTTCAACAAATAAACATTCAGGATCTTTATTTCAGTAGCTGAAAGACTGAAGTCAAATAAATAGTCTGGAATATTAGTGGTAGTGGTAGTGGATGTGTGGCTTATCTACTTAGAATCCAGTTAAAGATTTAGGATGTATTTAATGATGATGTGTCACAAATTGTTAAAGGCAACGGATGCAAATTCAGATTTTATTAAAACACAAACAATGTGGTAGCCTAGTGGTTAAGGTGTTGGGCTACCAATCGGAAGGTTGTGAGTTCGATTCCTACGTCCACCAAGCTGCCACTGCTGAGCCCCTGAGCAAGGCCCTTAACCATCAATTACTCAGTTGTATTAAAAAAAGAGATATGAAAAAATTTAAGTCACGCTGGAAAAGGGCATCTACTTAATGCTGTAAATGTAAAACAACCAAAATCATGAGACAAGAACCATAAACCAACACAGACGGACTAGGAGCAACAACACAACCGCACAACAATGACATCACAGGGGTGCGTGATTACTGGGGACATGCGGCATAGACATGTGACGTGCCAGGGCTGATGGGTAACAGAATTCAGGGTCATAACTGTGACATCAACAACCAGATTTCCCTGTCGAAGTACAGTAAATATAGCTTGACATGAAAACATCGACTCAAAGGAAGAGAGCAACAGTGACCTCTTGGACAACTTTTCTAAGAAATCTGAATATGCAAATCAAAATGCAGTTATTTTAAAAACGTAAGAAAACGTAACCACGATCTCTTTCTCAAGTTGCGTAAAAACCAATCGATGTTAGCAGTGTGTCTGCTGTGTAAAATCAAGCAACGACGTATTAGCTATGTTGCTATGTAGCCGAGCAAAACAAACAAAATAAAAGCTTACAATGGGGTATTAGTGGTTTGTTTGTTTGTCTGTCAGGGAGAACAAGCTAATAAAATCTGGGTGATGAAATCAGCTCCGGTTGCCAAGTGTGAGTGTTTTCAGTAGAACTGACAAAATGACGAAATTTACCTCGGACACTGTGTGTAGTACAGCAGGTGGTGGAATTCTGCTAGTGTGTGTGTATGTATGTGTGTGTTGGGTATTCATTCATTCATTTTCTACCGCTTATCCGAACTACCTCGGGTCACGGGGAGCCTGTGCCTATCTCAGGCGTCATCGGGCATCGAGGCAGGATACACCCTGGACGGAGTGCCAACCCATCACAGGGCACACACACGCACACACACACACACACACACACACACACACACACAAACACACACACACACACACACACACACTCGCATTCACTCTCACACTACGAACATTTTTCCAGAGATGCCAATCAACCTACCATGCATGTCTTTGGACCGGGGGAGGAAACCGGAGTACCCGGAGGAAACCCCCGAGGCACTGGGAGAACATGCAAACTCCACACACACAAGGCGGAGGCGGGAATCAAACCCCGACCCTGGAGGTGTGAGGTGAACGTGCTAACCACTTAGCCACCGTGCCCCCCCTGTATGTTGGGTATGTTAAATGTAAATGAGATCATTTAAACGAGATGCTTTTCTCTTTTTCATTTCGTGGAAAATTTGTCAGCCTTGTGTAGTTTTTCCTAAAAAGACAAACAGAAATATTACTGCGCAACAGTTCATTACACTGTCGCCTATCTTATTATCCCTCGCGTCAAAGTGGCACCTCGAAATAAAGTCTCGTCCTGGAAACATTAGGAGTAAAGTAGAGCAGGGAGTAAAATAATAGACACACAACCGAGAGCGAGTATACTTACAAAGAGAGGTGTACACAAGCGCTAAGCACGGGTCAAACAAAGCTGGGATCTTAAATCTGACATTTATACTGATGTAATTATGTGTAGAAGTGGGTGGTAGTTTATTTGAATTTGCAGTGCAGTACGAATAATTTTACTTAGTTTGAGGTTGCAGGTAAAAATCAGTGAGCAGATTTACACAGGAGATGAGTTTCTATATCCTCATTTTTGTTAAGAATTCATAGCAGCACTGATGATAGATTTTTTTATTCGAATCTTACTGGTTAAAAAGCAGCACAAATGTGAAAGCTTGACTTCTTTCACCTGGTTAAAGCGCTCACACCGACGTATGGATTGTTTAGCCGTGTCGTTCCCTCCGAAGGCCAAATCTTTGGGGAATCAGAAGGCAATGTCCTCCTGCCACAGCCTGACAGCCGGGAAGAAAATCTCCAGATAAATATTTGTTTGCCTTGACGAAAGAGGCAGAGCTAATCGGTTTTCTCAGGGCTGAAATAACTCTTTCCCCTGTCACCTCATTCCACACAGAGCTCGGAGCAAACAGCAGTTCAGAGCACACACCTGACTGTCCTCGAGTGAAATATCACACAAATCTGATCTTTTGCTTGGACTAGAGGCCAGGAGGAGTACAAATTCCAGCACGAACACAAAGCCACTCCATCCGTATTTTGCACTATTCAAACTGGCCACTTTAATAGGAACACCTGTACAGGCAGTGCGAGGAATTAAATCGCACAGATACACGGTGAACATGAGCTACGGAGTTACCACAAAGACATCCGACGGCTCCATGAAGCACTGACCCGGATGTGGACGAGCTATGGTATTTATATCATTTCACATCCACATTAAAACACGCTCCATGTGAATTTTTATTAATACTTGCCACCTGCCATTCGGTGTTGGATGACAGTTATTTGTTCCAGATTGAGGAACATAAACAGCTGCTGATATCCTGCTATTTTGACGCTAAGAAAGTCAAGAGTTTCAGCAATAAAAACATCCAGTGAGCTGAGAGGAAGTCTATAGTAACTCAAATAAGTGTTCCTTACAGCTATGGAGGTTAAAAAGCATCTCATAAAGCACACTGAACCTTGAAGCAAATCTGTGTGGCATTTTCAGCATTCTGAATCACTGTACCTGTGATGTCTCTGTATAAACTGGTCATTTTAATCTAAAACAGAATTGTTAGCTCACTCATAAGCAAGACTAAAAATAAATAAGTAGTTGGGATCTTCTGATCCAGGCACACTTTCTGGTTCACATGTAGACTCACTGATCATATGAACCGGTCATGTTGCAGCCTTCAGCCCCTGTTGGTTTCTGCCCTGCTCTTTTCTAATGGCTCACAATACCATTCTCAGAAAACATGCTTGCTACTTACTGCTTTTCCATCCAAACTTGATTACACTTACATTTCCAGGGCATCGCAAATAATTTCATCATTCAGGTTTACTCTAAACTGGGGCAGTGGGAGCTCTCTAGTGGGTGTCACATCTGTGCTGCAGGGTTTCAATGATGTGCCAAATATTGCACACAGTGCTAATCTTACTGTCACAGATACACAACATGAGCAGAAACGAGCTCACATTCTAGCTGAAGGCATGTCTTTGTTAAAGTTAGCAGAGTTCAATTTCACCTCATTGCAACCCTGTAATACTGTCCTCACTGTCACACTAACACTGTCCTCACTGTCACACTAACACTGTCCTCACTGTCACACTAACACTGTCCTCACTGTCACACTAACACTGTCCTCACTGTCACACTAACACTGTCCTCACTGTCACACTAACACTGTCCTCACTGTCACATTATCACGGTCCTCACTGTCACACTAACACTGTCCTCACTGTCACACTAACACTGTCCTCACTGTCACACTAACACGGTCCTCACTGTCACACTAACACGGTCCTCACTGTCACACTAACACGGTCCTCAAGGTCACATTAACACGGTCCTCACTGTCACATTAAACGGTCCTCACTGTCACACTAAGACGGTCCTCACTGTCACACTAACACTGTCCCATTAAACGGTCCTCACTATCACACTAAGACGGTCCTCACTGTCACAATAACACTGTCCTCACTGTCACATTAACACAGTCCTCACTGTCACACTAACACTGTCGTCACTGTCACACTAACACGGTCCTCAAGGTCACACTAACACGGTCCTCACGGTCACACTAACACTGTCCTCACTGTCAAACTAACACTGTCCTCACTGTCACACTAACACTGTCCTCACTGTCACACTAACACTGTCCTCACTGTCACACTACCACCGTCCTCACTGTCACACTAACACCGTCCTCACTGTCACACTAACACCGTCCTCACTGTCACACTAACACGGTCCTCACTGTCACATTAAATGGTCCTCACTGTCACACTAAGACGGTCCTCACTGTCACACTAACACTGTCCTCACTGTCACACTACCACCGTCCTCACTGTCACACTAACACCGTCCTCACTGTCACACTAACACCGTCCTCACTGTCACACTAACACCGTCCTCACTGTCACAGTAAATGGTCCTCACTGTCACACTAAGACGGTCCTCACTGTCACAATAACACTGTCCTCACTGTCACACTAACACAGTCTTCACTGTCACACTAACACTGTCCTCACTGTCACACGAACACTGTCCTCACTGTAACACGAACACTGTCCTCACTGTAACACTGTCCTGCTCTCTCACTGTAACTCTGTCCCCACTGGCTTTCCTGTGACTCTGCAACACTCCCAAGTGTGACACTGTAATATTATGTTCTATTTTCAAAAAGAAAAAAAAAAACTCTCAGCCAACTTCGAACAAGCTTGTTCCAGTTGTAGTAGCTCCTAAGTGATTACTGACGAATGTTAGCTCAAGTCATTTTTAACTTCATTTCACGTGCTATATATTGTTTGTTTAGTTTCATGTGACTTCCAACAAACTTGTAGAAAACCTTCCCAGAAAACTGGAGGTTATCAAAGCTGTACTGAAACAACTCCATATTAATATCCATGGTTTTGCAATGAGATGTTACACAAGCTTACTGAACAGTTACTTATTTACACAGTTCCTGTGCCTCGGTGTGTAGTTTAGAGTGTAGCATTAAAATACAGCGAGAAATGAGCTGCAGTGAAATAATCTAAATCAGTATATGAGCCATGAAGCTAGAATGTGTACAGATTTAATACGTTTAATAATAAATAAAGGTGGAAATTGTAATTGCATATACATTTGGTTCAGAACTACCCATTTGCTACTCGTCAGTCTTTTCAGCTTTTCCTTCTATGGAGTGACGTCAGATCAACAAGTTCCCCTTCTCTACTGTTTGTACGGGTATTCGCTTTCGATCGGTTCTCAGAAAAGAACACAGACCACATTAATCCCTGTTTTGTGGAGAAAATCATCAACAGCAGCGATAAGGCTAATGGTAGCCAGGCTGCTTGTTGCTAACACTGCAGTTTCAGCACAAACTGTTGCATAAATGTTTAAAGAACAGAAGAAGAAGCCAATCAGGCCTGTAACTATAAAAAGTAAATGTTTTATGAGCTCTAAATGCTCTGACAGAGCAAACAAACCACACACTCAAAGGCATGAAGGCGTCCGTGTTTTGTTTTTGTTGTCTCAAGGTGAGAAATGACATTACGGCTTATAGATGACTTCTTATAACAATCTCACAAGGCTCCACGAATACAGACATTTATCTTTACCTGCTCATGATTCCTTGATCTGAAGAATTAGGTGCATTTGTATATAGCAGGCATGCCATCAAATGCTTTCTCTCAGCTTTTTTAGTAAAATTTATTGGTTCATATGTTGGATATAAATAAAGCCATAATTAAACGGCATCAGCTAAAGATGATGTTTTCGAGCTGTAAAAGCAGTTTGATGGTAGCTAGCTATTGATGATAATTCATCTTTCTACATGATTATAACCTTAAACAGTTGTTATTTTAAAAAAAAAAAATCTCCATCATTGACGTTCCCCCTCTTTTCTCCTTATTGGCTCACTATTGCAGTATAAAGTATTTCATGTAAATGAGATGTATTTAACAGCGTGGTAAGTGTTAACGAGTGTGTAGTAGCAGCGAGCTTTACATCCACTTATCTGATTCACGGTTTGTGCTCAGATCTCTCCGCTCGGTCTGATGCAACACCGCCATGGCTTGCACTCAATGTGGGAGATGTTTGTTAAATATGCAGATTTGTTAAAAATGCATTCCCGAGTTGCAACCTTTGTGATAAAACATGAAAATCAATTATGTGTGGGATAAAGACACTGACTGTCCTGACGTTTAAAAAGCCATACAGAAAAAAAAAACATCTCACCGACAACACTGAGCAGACTACTAATCTCAAACTCTGATTAAATAATAAATGTGCATCATTAAGTGGATATTAACAACATTAATAATATATAATAAATATAAATAATAAATCTGATATAAATATCAAATATATACTCCACGTTATTAGGAACACCATGCAACCAATCGTGTAGCAGCACCATGCGACTTGATCTTCTCATCCACGGGATGTATTTCGTTTGCTGTGTAAACGAAACACATCCCGTGAGGTTTAAACTCCTCATGATCAGAGGAGAATGAGCAGATCTGAGCAATATAGAGAGATAGCGAACTCAAATCATCACTATAAACAACTGTGCTGAGCAGAAAAGCATCTCTGAACACACATCAAACCTGAGCTACTGTACTTTACACACACACACATTCACTTCACACAGCAACCATCAAGACACACTCTGAGCACAGTAACACACTCCTTTGCCTAATTGAGATCAGTGGTTTTTATATCGATTGTCACTGAGCTAAAAAGACAGAACTGCGCTAAGCAGTACACCATCTGGAGAAAAAACAGTGTTAATCTTTATGCAGAGTGAATCAGTTCCCTTGTGGAGCTTCCATCTAATGACAGACAGACTATTCCACTCAGAATTCATCCGCATGGTTAGCTACAGATCACACACATGCTCAAGCACTTTTTTTTTTTTTTTTGCTGTCTGGAGTATGCATTCTGTAGAGTAGCAAACATTTAGCTAGGGTTAGCCAAGTTTAAAATTATACAAACCTACTGCGTTACCTAGGTACGAATGATATGAGTAGAGTGATAATCCAGCTTACCTGTTACAGTCCACGTGAAGCAGTAACTGACTGGCGCTAATGGACAGAGCAATTTTATGCCATTGACCGTCAGCTAATCGATATGGGAACGTCTCCGATCGCTGTTTTCCTTTGTGGCAGTACCTGTAGCGGATTTCCTCTCGAAGTCCGCTACTCTCCAGTTCAAAGTAGCTGGAAGGAAAAAGAGCGCAGCTTTTAACCACCATAATTACACAGATATACCATAACTACCAGGTTCTAACTGCCAAAACGAGGAGAAATAGTGCGATTCCAAAGCGTAGCTAGGAAGGTATTTATTTAACACAGATTAAAGGATGTGTCTGCATCATCAAAAACAAATGCTGCTAGATGTTTTAGTCATTTAAAATATTAGTAAAAGATATGAATTGTTCTGGTTAGCAACTTTATTTGAAAGTGAGAGATGACTACATGTGCTAGAATCAACGTGCTCTTCTTTTCTTCTGTTGGTCGTTTAAACTATTTGCAATTATAGATATCAAACCTCTAAGTCTGCTTGTTGCAGGCTACGGATTTGTTCTCCGTCTGTGCATGTGGTGTTTCTTTCCTCGCAGATGTCTTAGCAGAGAAAACACCACCAGCCTTTTTTGTTTTTTGTTTCTAGCTTAATAACACGGCTAGCTATTTAACAGATCCAGCTGCTATCAGACGTTTGAGCGATTTTAAAGCCAAAGTGGACATACATTACGTTTAACAATTCTAAGATTTCTGTCTTGATAAAAGTGAGTAAGGCTTTAGATCAATAGAAAGGAATCAGAAAGCTTACGCCATTATTCCACTTAGACTGAGCGAGAGAGCCTTTCTGAGCAGAGCTCGCCGTTTTATTTTTCCATCACCATCACCACCATCTCCCTCCAAACAGTAGGCATTAATATGCATGAAGCCTGAAAGACACACTGCTGAGTGGAATACCAAACAAGCTTCACAAGCCAAGAAATGCTGAGTTCTTTTCTCTTCATCCTCCAATACTTGTTTATTCTGAGAAAGACAGGCAGTAAGAGTAAGAGTTTCCCATGACGGTGTTGCCACTTGACTTGGCATGAGTATGTCAGGGGTAGGAGAGACCAGATTGAATAATCTAACATACACCATTTCATATCTGAGATCATTAGAAATGAAAAACAAGATAAAAAAATCCTTTTCAAAGTGACCAGGTTACAACCGGTGAGTTCGGCTGTGAATGCAGGTTGAGCAACACTTCATACTGTATCTGATGGGTGCAACTAGTATTATGAGTGATGTAAAAACGCTAAACCTTAGACGCACGTCCAGTTTTCATGATTCAGAAGAAATAACTAAGTACTATGTATAAGTACTAAGTATATTAAGTACTCAGTACTATGTATATTATAAGTACTTTGACCTCTCAGACATTCCTTAAGGAGATAGATGCTTCTGTTTTCTGTAGGATTTACACAGGGTCACATGGAGCCTGGAGTCTTTCTCAGGGGACTCAGGAACATGGCGGCCAGCCAAGACACCCAGACACACCCCAGCCCCACCCACACACCCCCAGACACCCGGACACTCACACCCAGAACCCCAGACACCCAGAAACAGTCACCCCAACACCCCACACCAACCACCCCCCTCCCTACACACACGCACACACGCACACACACACACACACACACACACACACACACACACACACACACACACAACAGTGTAGAGATACCAATCAACCTATAATATATGTCTGGAGGAGCAATATGGAACCTGGAGGAACCTCCCGAAGCACAGGGAGAACATGCAAACGCAAACACCCACCCACACCACACCCACCCCACACAAACACAGAGGGTGGTGGTGGGAATTGAACCCCTAAACCCAGTGTAGTGAGACAAAAAAAATTTCATTTTAATTTTAAAATGTGTATATTATTGTTAGAAAACAACAATAATACGTTACAGAGAAGCTGCAGACAGACAATGTTTCTTTAATGAATTACGCTCAGTCCTGCATGGTCAAAGCTCTCTCACTAACTTGTAGCTCTCGATCATGAATGGGTAAAATAAACAAGCGCTATTCAGATTCGGACTGCGTTACCTTTCACCCTCGGCTGCAAAAACATGTAAAATGAAATGTGCAGGCCAGTGTGTAATGTAAAATATTAATGCTGGTGTAGAAAAAGGTCACTGTTTATGTTAAAGCTACATGAACAGCAGACAGGATATCAAATCTGAACTGAGTATGAATTCAATCTGACACTTGTGTAGTTTACATTATTATTAACTGTGTGTGTGCTTGTGTGTGTGTGTGTGTGTGTGTGTGTGTGTGTGTGTGTGTGTGTGTGTGTGTGTGTGTGTATCGATAGATGTAGATATACTGTATAGATATAAATAATATGTGAAAAAGACCAAATACGGATCCTACAAGTGCCTACAACCCTAACCCTAACCCAAGATGTCAGAAAAATCTTATTGTGCGCACAATGCAGAATATTTTAATTTTGGGAAGCACTGAGCTCTGAACACTGAGCTCTGAACACTGACTACTGAGCATTAAGCACTGAATGTTAAACACTGAGTACTGACAACTGAGCATTGAACACTGAGTACTGAGTACTGAACATGGAATACTGAACATTATACACTGAGTATTAGACAGTAAGTTCTGATCTTTGAACCCTGAGTACTGAGCTTTGAACACTGAGTACTGAACACCGAGTACTGAACACAGAGTACTGAACACAGAGTACTGAGTGTTATACACTGAGTGTTGAACAGTAAGTACTTTAGAGACATGGTGAGCACTGAACACTGAGAACTGAACCCTGACTACTGAGCTTTAAACACGAAGTACTGTGCATTGAACACTGAATACTGAAAAACTTTGCAAATCTCAGTTCTCAGTGTTCAGTACTCACTGTTCAAATCTCAGTTCTCAGTGTTCAGTACTCACTGTTCAAATCTCAGTTCTCAGTGTTCAGTACTCACTGTTCAAATCTCAGTTCTCAGTGTTCAGTACTCACTGTTCAAATCTCAGTTCTCAGTGTTCAGTACTCACTGTTCAAATCTCAGTACTCAGTGTTTAGTTCTCAGTGCTGTTGAGTCACCAAAAAGATATTTTATGTTTTGTCCCACTTCGTACACGTTTATGAAAAGGAAACAAGGCAGGGCCGACGAGAACATGACAGACTAATTACAATTTGGAAGGTTTGGGACAAGTGTCTCATAGGTCCAGTGATTACCATTTCTTTGCAATCTAGGTCCCCATGTCACTTTTGATGAATGTCAAACAGGTCAAATACAGTATCAAAATATGGGCAGCACAGTCCAGCTATTGCCCTGGGAAATCACCTGAAAAATCAGGGCATGAGGGTGGAACTAGTCATGGCTGAAGGACTGTGATAGTTTATTCACATCGTTTACCCTGGGTACGGGACTGCTGAAAAAGAAGGTTACAATATCCATGGAAATAAATAACAGCGTTAACAATCATCTCTCAGCCAAGATCCATTCATTCTTTCTCTTTCTCTCTCTTTCTTTGTCTCTCTATTGTGTTTGTTTTTCCTAGGGGCAAAGTGACACAGAAAATAATACTTGTTGCTAGTACAGTGGTGCTCAAGTGGTTAACCCTTTCTGCTCCAGAGACACTGACCCTGTGCTCTGCCCCAAACCTCCAAAGTTGGGATATGCAAAGAAAGAACTTTTCTGTGCTGTAATGATTATGTCATTTAGCAGAACATGTCGTTTTTCTGTCATCTTTTCGGTATTTGTTCAGATGTATTGTAGCTTATCATACAGACACACTCCAGAAATCAGATTTCATCAGAACCAGAATTTCTGTGTGTGTGTGTGTGTGTGTGTGTGTGTGTGTGTGTGTGTGTGTGTGTGTGTGTGTGTGTGTGTGTGTGTGTGTGTGCTGAGACACTACAGAGTCTCAGCAGTATTGCATAAAGAGGCCACATGTCTCAGTACTATTTCTAGACCGCTAAGACGAGACCGGTAGGACTATTAGGGCAAAGGAAATGTAGGTATGACCCATCGTGAGATTCACAGCAAATCTGATCAGTTAGCACCGTTTTCTGTACCTCTGATTCTGCGCAGGTTCACCGAGAACCTGGACCTGATCAACAGTGAAGCCATTTTCAACAGCTCTTGAAAGCTTGTGCAGTTTCCATGGAAACATCCGCACAAAGCGTCTTATGTAAATCTTAAAACAATTAAGGTGATTCAGAGCGATCTCCTTTCACATTAAGTGAACATTAACAGCTCGCGGTTTGGTGAGTAATGAGGCAGGACATTAGCTGTAGCACGTCACCGTTTCGATCGTGCATTTACATCATCACTTCAGCATTAGCGTGGATCTGACAACTCATTTCTATCACCTTCTTTTTTTTCCCGGCGAGGCAGAGACTGACAGCACAATTTTACATCCCAGTGGAGAAAAATACATTTAGATTCAAGCGTGAATGAGTAACCAAGTAGACGACAATGCTGTCCAATTGCAAATCGAGCGGTTTCAGCCTGCGCTGTGATGGGATGAGCTTTTACAGTCAGTCAGCTCTGAATCCACAGCAGTAACACGTCCATGTCGGGCTACTGAACCAGCGCTGATCCTTCTTCAGGAACTCCAGAACATGTGAATATACTGAAATCTGTCCCAGTGGTCTGTTTACTCTGTTTGTGCTGTAACATGTACACTACTGACACCCAGTTACCAATCATCTTACAAACAAATCT
Source organism: Tachysurus fulvidraco (assembly GCF_022655615.1). Taxonomy (NCBI): domain Eukaryota; kingdom Metazoa; phylum Chordata; class Actinopteri; order Siluriformes; family Bagridae; genus Tachysurus; species Tachysurus fulvidraco. Next base: position 22,649,642 of record NC_062519.1, read on the forward strand.
CTTCTCGAAGGAGAGAAGGAAGGAAGGAAGGAAGGAAGGACGGAAGAAAGGAGAAGAAGGAAGGAAGGACGGAAGAAAGGAGAAGAAGGAAGGAAGGACGGAAGAAAGGAGAGAAGGAAGGAAGGAGAGAAGGAAGGAAGGGAGAAAGGAGAGAAGGAAGGAGACAAGGAAGGAAGGGAGAAAGGAGAGAAGGAAGGAAGGAGAGAAGGAAGGAAGGGAGAAAGGAGAGAAGGAAGGAAGGAGAGAAGGAAGGAAGGGAGAAAGGAGAGAAGGAAGGAAGGAGAGAAGGAAGGAAGGGAGAAAGGAGAGAAGGAAGGAAGGAGAGAAGGAAGGAAGTGAGAAAGGAGAGAAGGGAGGGAAAAGGAAGAAAGGAAGGAGAGAAGGAAGGGAAAAGGAAGAAATGAAGGAGAGAAGGAAGGGAAAAGGAAGAAAGGAAGGAGAGAAGGGAGGAAAGAGAGAAGGAAGAAGGAAGGAAGGAAGGAAGGAACGGAAGGGAGGAGAAGAAGGAAGTAAGGAGAGGAAGTAGGAGAAGGAGGAATGAAGGATGAAGGAGAGAAAGAGGAAGGAAGGAGAGAAGGGATTAAGTCAGTAATGAAGTAAGAGTAGGTAAAGTAAGGAAGGAATGACTTGATTTAATTAATAAAGGAAGTAAGTAATTGAGTATCGAAGTTCTTCTTTCCTTCTCTCCTTTCTTCCATCTCTCCTTCCTTCCTTTCTTCCTTCCCTTCCTCCTTCCTTCCTTCATTCCTTCCCTTCTTCTCTCCCTCCTTCCTTCCTTCTTTCCTTCCTTCCCCAAATTTTTAAAGTGTAAATATCTTAAGAAAGAGTGTACAATGTAAAAGAAACAAAGACAAGCATGACCTTGTTTCTGAATTCAAAAGACAAAAGTGATCTGAATGATGTACGACCTCAAAAGAAAAGCTCAGGGCAAAGTCTTTGTGAGAAGATCTGTGTGTGTGTGTGTGTGTGTGTGTGGACCAGAACTAGACATGAAATTCATAAGAAAAAAAACAAACAAAAACAAAACAAACATCAAAACGTCACTATGTACAAGGTCTCTTTGAGCTCATGTTACACAATTATTATCTTTTTGAGAAAAAAAAATGAACATATCTACACATGTTGCAGAGCGGTCACATGTCCTGTGCAGGGGGGAAAAAAAACAACCACATTTCCATTTTGTCTGTTGAGTCTCAAATAATGACAGAAATCCACCACTCGTCTGTTCTGACCCTGGCCGAAAGCTTTTTAACCAGCCATCATTCAGACTGAAAGCCATAAACTAGCTCCGTCTGCTTTTATAGGTAATACAGCCTCAAAGAGTGGCTCTCAAACTGTCAGCTCGATGGTGAACGTTCTCTATTCTTTATCGTCCCTCATCGCAGCTACCATCCACAAAAACCTAATTTACACACACACACACACACACACACACACACACACACACACACACACACACACACACACACAGCAATAATTCACTAAAAGAAATATTTCATGCTCTTCCACACAAATGAGGTGAAGCTTTTCACCCCGAGGCTAAAGGTACCGCCAGCGATCCGGAGAATTAGTCCGAGACTTCGTTGCAGTTTGTCACTAATAAGAAGTCTTTTATTTTCTCGGTCATGATGACTGGGTTTTAGTGTCCAGTGTGGAATAAAGTGATGTCCATTACATCAACAAGGTGATGTTTTATTATAATAAACAATGAACACATCTGCATTTGGAATGTTCTGCCTGCTGAATTGTAATATTCTAAACAATATCTCTGCCTTTTCTTGAGGAATCTTGAGGAAGGAAAGATGATACGGAGTGCTGGTGGAGTCATGCAGCCCGGTGTAGAGCGTGATTTATTCCTCCTTCACCACAAGAAGAACTTGTCAAAAGTTTAGATTTAATTCCAAGTTTAAACAGATGTACTGTATGTGAGACTCAAACTCAGCATAGATTCTGTATTTGTACGAACATGGCACGAGGGCTCCAGACACACGTGTGCCACACGTACGATGCTGCTTCTGGCGTAAAATGAGTTTCGTGTGCAATAGTAAGCTACCTGGTTGGAGTTTGGGGATATAGATGAATCGGTTACGCTGAGGGTTTTCCATGCATACAGGTTGTGTGTGTTTTGCTATGGATTGATCTGACAGGACAGATTGTGTGACAGTAATGAGGGGTTACATTTTAGAGGAGATGTAACTATACATCAGGGGTAGGAGAGATAACATCCAATAATCTAGCTTACAACGTTTCATATCTGAGATCACTGAAAGACAAATGACAAGATAAACGAATAATAATAATTTTCAAAGTGACAAAATTACAACCGAGTTCAGCTGGAAATGGACGTTGGGCAACACTGATATCTGATGGTTGCATCTAGTGTTATGACTGATTTAAAATCCTAAACCCTGAATGTTCATCAGATTTCTGTAGGGTTTATATGTAATGTCCTTCACACACACACACACACACACCCACACACACACAGTATATTTAATGTACCACACACGCAGACAGTATATGTAATATACTACACACACACAGAATATATAATATACCACACATACATACCAATACACACACAGTATATTTAATATACCACACACACACACACACACACACACACACACACACACACACACACAGAGAATATATAATATACCACACATACATACCAATACACACACAGTATATTTAATATACCACACACACACACACACACACACACAGTATATTTAATATACCACACACGCAGACAGTATATGTAAGATACTACACACACACAGAATATATAATATACCACACATACATACCAATACAAACACAGTATATTTAATATAACACACACACATATACACACACAGCATATTTAATGTACACACACACGCACACACACAGTACAGTATTTTTAATATACCACACACACACACACACACACACACACACACACACACACACGGTATATGTAATATAGCACACACACACACACACAGTATATGTAATATAGCACACACACACACACACACACACACACACACACACACACACACACACACACACACACACACAGTACAGTATTTTTAATATACCACACACACACACACACACACACACACACACACACACACACACACACACAGTATATGTAATATAGCACACACACACACACACACAGTATATGTAATATATTACATACACACAGTATATTTAATATGTTATACACACAGTTTGACTGACTGCTGTGTTCTAATCAGGTTAATTAACACTTCTGCTGGAGTTGAACATCTCTGCAGGATTTGATGATGTCATTATTATACATTAATACACAGTGAATCGATCGCGCTCATATCATTTAATCTAGTTATTACATTCAATTAGACACTTTAGCTTAAGCAATAAAATCATGTTTTCTGGAGAATATTTTAGATAAACTAAACCCAATATGTTTATTTTCAGTCAACACTATTATAAAAATCTTTGAACGATGGCTCCTCCAACCCAAAACCTGTAAAATACTGTAAAGTTCTCAAAATGAGAGTGTCTTTGTTTAAACTACCATCTTCCATCAGCTCAAAAACCCCTCCATCTTTCTTAAGTCTATATTTATTTCCTAATACCAGTAAATCCACACGGAAGGTCTCAGCGAGGTCCGAAGCGCTCAGTTGTCTTTAGCTAATCAAATACGTAGACACCTGATGATATTCTGACCTTCAGTGAACGTGTGGAGATGTTCTCCAGTGCATTTTACAGAAGAACAGGAAAGACTTCCTGTCTCTGGAAGCTTCCTGTCTCTCAAAATTAAATTATTACAATATAAGCTTTGATTTTTGGCTCAGCATCAGATTCCTGGATGGAATAAAAAATGCTGAGCGGAATAAATCTTCTGTCATCATCATCATCATCAGCCTCAGCAGTCTGGAGTGTAGTGAATATGAGCGAAGTGGATCATTTACTCGAACAACATTTTCTTCCTGAATACAATTCACAGACTGCCCAAAAGGTATACATTTCATAAAAGGACTTTTTTGTTTACTGTGATTTTATTTAATTAGACTAAGATGTTTAAGAAATTTAATAATAATAAAAAAAAATTAGTGTATATGAATTATTGCATCTAGTCATTATAGTATCGCCTACATCACAGACACGTTTATTAATTAATTGTTTTTTTTTTTAAGGCTAAAATATACTGTGAATATGAAATTCTCTCTGACTTTTAATTTGTAGAAACCTTCATTTTGTAAGCTGTCGCTCATCCGAATGCAACTGAATGTGAATTCTGCTTTGAACGATGCATACATTTTTATTAGCATTTTACAATTAGCGTCGTGTTTACTTGTGACAAATTGACAAACTAGTATACTGTATACAAGTACTCTAAAAACCAATGAAATGTGACAATCAACCAAATCTGTGCAGATCTGTAAGTAAATAAGACCTGATATGCAGTACCTGTGCTCCGACTCGTGGATGGAGAAGAAAACTCCAGATGTGGACGCCTTCTGCTGGATGGAGGCCATGAATGTGAACTCGTTTTTGTTTCGGAGCAACTCCAGGATTTGGTCTGTGATTTGAGATGGAACCTGAATGGTTCTCCTGGCATCTGCAAACACACAAAAACAGGAACAACGACAGGGCATGAGGACGAGTGTGAGGTTTGAAGACTTCCTTCAGCAGGAACTAAACCAATATCAGAAATAATCACATTTTATTTCTGTGACTAAAAAAATGCTAGCTGCTTAATCACTAAAAATTTTTGTTTAGTGATACTTTAGTGACTAGCGGTGTTTGCTAGCTGCTTTATTTTTATCAAAATACAAAACATGTTTGGGTTTTATTTAGTAACTTAAACTGACAGTTATAACACTTTGATGTCATGTTGATCAAAAGAAATGCAAAAAAAAAAATGCAGACTAAATTAAAATGCAGTTACTAAGGCTTTGTTGAACCACAGAGGGAACTATATCGTGCTTGGAACAGTGGCATTCACCTTCCAACTCAACTTTGAATCCAGAGCCAGCAGATATATTATTTTTCTTGGCACAACTGTTCAGCTTTGCCTCAGGACATTAATCATAGTGAGGTATTGGCTTTGACTGGGTTGGGCCATGCTATCTACAGCCACTCTGGTGTAGCTTAGACTGGGGTAGTAGTTGGACATCTGTCCTAGTCTCATGTGTTCTACAGAGAATGACAAATACTTATTTTCACAAAGTCTGCTGCCTCAGGTTTTATGATACCATTTTGCATAACCCCCAAAATGCAAAATTTTATGAAGGTTGATCAGATGAATTGCAAAGTCCATCCTTGCCATGAAAATGAACACCCCCCCATCCCCCCCCCAAAAAAAAAATAATAATTTCCACTGCATTTTAGCCTTGCAACAAAAGGACCAGCTGACATGTCAGTGATTCTCTCTAACACAGGTCAGTGTTGACACGGACAAGGCTAGTGATCACTCGGTCATGATGATTAGGTTACAATAACAGACTGGAAACTTTAAAAGGAGCGTAATGCTTGAAATCTGTTACCTGCTAGGAAACATGTGCAGTCATCATTGCTTTACCCAAAAAGAGATTCATAGGCAAGGATATTGCTGCTAGTAAGGTTGTACCTAAATCAACCATTTATCAAATCATCAAGAACTTCAAGGAGAGAGGCTCGATTGTTGTGAAGAACTCTTCGAGTCCAGCAAGTGCCAGGACGGTCTCAAAAAGTTGATTGAGACCGCCTGCTGAAGACATTTTCTCTGATGAATCCACTTTCGGAATGTTTGTGGCATGTGGAAAAATGCTTGCGCAGTGAACAAAAACTTCTCCCAAGACATCCAAAAACTGTTTGGTGATGAACAATGGCTTTTTCCAGAATGATGGAGCTCCTTGTTATAAGGCAAAATTTATAACTAATTGGCTCGGGGAACAAAACGAAACTTTGGGTCCATGGCCAGGACACTCCCTAGATCTTAATTTCATTGAGAACTTGTGATCAATCCTCAAGAGGCAGGTGGACAAACAAAAACCCACAAATTCTGATAAATTCCAAGCATTGATTATGGAAAAATTGGCTGCCATCAGTCAAGATGTTGCCCAGAAATTGACTGACTGCATGCCACGGCAAATTGAAGAGCTCAAAACTACAAATATTGACTCTTTGCATAAACGTAATGTAATTGTCAATAAAAGGCTTTGGCACTTATGAGATGCTTGTAATTATACTTAAGTATACCATAGCAACATCTAACAAAAAGATCTAAAATCACTGAAGCAGCAGACTGTGAGAAAATTAATATTTGTGTCAATGTCAAAACATCTTGCCACGGCTGTACTCTTGCTGAAGGGAACAAGTTTTGTCTAGGATTGACCTGGTGCCTGTTAACCAGCCTATTTGGGTGATGGAACGCAATCCCAGAACATGATGTTACCACCACCACCACCACCACCACCATGCTTCATTGTTCAGGATGATGAGCAGTATTAGATTTTCTCTTTTTAAACATAAACAAAGAGCTTTTTGCACAGGCCAAGCAGTTCAATGTTGGTCTCATTAGACCACAAAACATTCTTCCACATGATCACCAACATGCCTTTTAACATGCCAGGGGGGGCATGGTGGCTTAGTGGTTAGCACGTTCGCTTCACACCTCCAGGGTTGGGGGTTCGATTCCCGCCTCCACCTTGTGTGTGTGGAGTTTGCATGTTCTCCCCGTGCCTCGGGGGTTTCCTCGGGGTACTCCGGTTTCCTCCCCCGGTCCAAAGACATGCATGGTAGGTTGACTGGCATCTCTGGAAAATTGTTCATAGTGTGTGAGTGAATGAGAGTGTGTGTGCCCTGTGATGGGTTGGCACTCTGTCCAGGGTGTATCCTGCCTCGATGCCCGATGATGCCTGAGATAGGCACAGGCTCCCCGTGAAGTTCGGATAAGCGGTAGAAAATGAGTGAGAGAGAGTGAGTGAGTGAATAAAGGTGCTCATAAAGCCCAGCATTGTGGAGTGTCTGTCCTGTGGTTGTCTTATAAACAGCATCCCCACTCTTTTTCTAATCCTCTAACATTCAGTCTACATTTCAGCACTTCAGCTTTGGCATATACGCTCTAAAATGGCCATGAGCACACTCATGAGAAAAACAAAAGCCTTTGTCAAAACATGCACAAAAGCTTCAGGCAGAAAAAAAGGGTATCAGGTCACGATACTGTTGACAATGTTGACAAACAGGATGATGCCTGAAGAAGCAAAGATGATCTAATCTTTTAAAATGTAACAATGCTGAAAATAATAAGCAGCACTCCTGGTTATCAGTGCTGAGACAGCTAACTACTATGCAAACAGGTGAAAGGATGGATGCAGCTGTGTACATGGATAAGTGTGTAGGTCTGTGTGTGTGCGCGTTTGTGTGATTATGAATAGAGGAAGATCAGGAAGTCTGCAAGAATCTACCAGAACAATTTCACTGCTTATAAACTAGATGTTGTGTGGCCTCTGTAACCATCTGTTTAACTAAAGGAGGTGTGGCCTCTGTAACTGTCCGTTTTAAATAAAGGAGGTGTGGCCTCTGTAACCGACCGTTTTAAATAAAGGAGGTGTGGCCTCTGTAACCGTCCGTTTTAAATAAAGGATTTGTGGCCTCTGTAACCGACCGTTTTAAATAAAGGAGGTGTGGCCTCTGTAACCATCTGTTTAACTAAAGGAGGTGTGGCCTCTGTAACTGTCCGTTTAAATAAAGGAGGTGTGGCCTCTGTAACCGACCGTTTTAAATAAAGGAGGTGTGGCCTCTGTAACCGTCCGTTTTAAATAAAGGATTTGTGGCCTCTGTAACCGACCGTTTTAAATAAAGGAGGTGTGGCCTCTGTAACCATCTGTTTTAAATAAAGGAGGTGTGGCCTCTGTAACCGTCCGTTTTAAATAAAGGATTTGTGGCCTCTGTAACCATCCGTTTTAAATAAAAAGGGTGAGGCCTCTGTAACTGTCCATTTAAATAAAGTAGGTGTGGCCTCTGTAACCGTCCATTTAAATACAGTAGGTGTGGCCTCTGTAACCGTCAGTTTAAATACAGTAGGTGTGGCCTCTGTAACCGTCCATTTAAATACAGTAGGTGTGGCCTCTGTAACCGTCAGTTTAAATACAGTAGGTGTGGCCTCTGTAAGTGTGCTCCACAAGAAACACAGGCTGCTGCACTGTGGATGTGATGATTGTCAACTTCCTTTATGTGATACAGTAGATAATGCTAGACTTACACCGTATTAGGGTATTATCACCATCATCATTTCCAAACTTTAACCTTCAATCCTTAACCCTCTTCGGATTTTTGTACTATAGTAACTGCTGAATTTGATAAGTGCCCCTTTTTTACCTTTGATCACCTTCTCAAATCCTCCATATTTAAGCTGCTCTGACATCAGCTCAGTCTCATTCTAGCAGTTTTAGGCCGTCTTACTGCCTAATGTGGATGTGTGATGTATCCCTTGCTGTCATCTCACGTAAATCCCACTAACGTCCACCAAATTCAACCACACACACACTACTGGAGTAACATTCAGAAATACCTTCTTACACAGAATTTTTGCTTTAGTCCCTCAAGAACATTCCTATATTGGACAAAAAAGCAAAAGTACAGCAAATTGAAGCACATTTTAATATTAATAAATTTTTTAGTTTATAGTCTTAAATACATTTTTTCCAGATCCACTTTTATTCTAACAGTAATTATCTCTAATAATGTTTTAATCTGAACCCTTCTAATGCACACACACACACGCACACGCACACGCACACGCACACACAGATATATGCTTCGGTACCCTTTTCCAGATGGCTGGCGGGTGAAGAGTGTGTGTGAAGGGGTGTGTGAGGTCATCCACAATGCTGTTGGCTTTGTGGATGCAGCGTGTGGTTCTCAGCTGACCTCACTATACGCTGCAGTCCGAGATAGTGCAATCCGAGATAGTGCAATCCCAAACCAGACTGATGCAGCTGCTCAGGCACCCTGAGCAGGCTCCAGTGTTCAATGTGGTGGTGCTGGAGATGCTATTCCTGATCCGGATTGATTGAGGTCTCTCACTGAGGAAGTCCAGAATCTAGTTGCAAATGGAGGTGTTTAGCCCCAGCAGGCTCAGCTTCTCGATCAGGTGCTGAAGGATGATTGTGTTGAATGCGGAACTGGTCTATGAACAACATATTACACATATATGGCAATGGAATTGTCCGTGGAGCAGTTTGGATGATACATAAACTGCAGGGGGTCCAGTGTCTGTGTAAACGAGATCCGGAGTGTTTGCTCCCTAAATTCCATCAGCATGTGGACTTTGCAACAAGAGAGGCACTGATTTGAGATTTACATGATTGAAAGCTCCGGCAACAATAAACAGACTGTCGGGGTCCATCACTAATAGCCACATACTGTAGAGTTCACATGGTGCCTCCTTAGCATTAGCATGGGGGGAATGTACACTATGAACAATTGTTCAAATGGACAATGAAAACCCTGTTGAATTCTCGTGGTAAAAAAAAAATTCATACATCTAACAAGCCACTAGCAATTAGCATTACCTAGAAACAAGCACAGAGTTCCTGCACCATTCTGTGCTAATGTAAATACACACCAACCCCGCAGGCCTTACCGCACAGAGCTCCCTTTCCGTTGGCATGGAACGAGGTGAACCTGTCTAGCTAAATGGCCCCGTTTAGAACTCTGACACTAAGCCATGTCTCCATGAAAACAAAGACGCAGCAGTTTCTAAACTCTGGCCGTATGGTTGGCTCGAGTTGGGTGTTCTATTTATTGTCCAGGGAGCAAACATTTGAGAGTAGAATGGATGATAGAGCCGGCCAGGTAGGGTTTGATTTAGCCTAGCACGGACACCCGCCAGCTTTACAATGCTTCTGCTTCCTCAACCACCGCTTCCGGTGTCTCCCCGCAGCAATCTGAGGCCTTGAACCTTTTCCAGCAAATTATTCTACAGGTTTGTTGTTTCCTGATCTCTGAACTGTAATAATGTCTGGCGGTTGAATACATGAACACCACTGTCTCTGGTGTCCATGGACTATGAATAGTCCTAAAAACGTAAGGGCTAAAAACGTAAATAGCACCATATTGGATACGGAGTGCCCGCTGTTCGCTACTGCTGTGCTGAAATCATGAAAACTCTGAGTTTCAGGGAACAGGGATCAAATATTAAAGATGTTTGTGTCATTTTTATGGAAGTGATTAAAATAAAAATCTTAAATAGCATCATATTAATGTCCATAACTGTCCCAAAATGCTTTTAAACAATCATTCTGACTGCAGGGGAACTTGAAAATGTTTGCTTTCTAAACAATAAATGAGGACACAAACTCCATGGAGTAATAATGAGAACAGAACCATTTTCTCTTCCTTACAGAGAACAATGTAGACAGTTCACAGAATTTCACCAAACAGATTACAATAGTTAGGGGTAGAAGAGGTTGAAAAGGGGAAAAGGGGTACAGGAAAATGCTAATGGGGAAGAGGGGAAGGGGAAAAGTGTAAGGAAAGAGGCGAAGGGGAAGGGGAGGAAAAAAAGTATCTCCTCCGCCCTTCACCTTTTCCTTTTTCTCTCCTTCTCCTTTTTCTCTCCTCTTTCTCCCCACTTGTCCTCTCTTCCCTTCCCCTCTTTCCTATCTCCTCTTGCAATCTCCCCCTCCTCCTTTTCCCCTCTTCTCCCTCCTTTTCCTCTTCACCTCCACTCTTTCCCTTGCTCTCTTCACTTTTTGGTTTTGGTTTCTTGCGCAAGGAATAAAATTTTAAAAGCAAGATTGGGTAACATGCAAGGAAGACAAGAAGAGGAAGGAGGTAGGGATAGAGGAAAAGGTCAGGAGAGGAAGGGGTAGTAAAAGAGTAGAAGGGGAGGAGAGAATCGGACAGAGGGAAACGAAGGATGAGAAGGGGAAGAGAGGATTTGAAAAAGAGGAAACGGAAGAGGCGAGGGAGAAGAGGAAAAGGGGAATGGGATTAGGAGGAGTGAACAGGAAGACAAGAAGAAGAAAAGAGGAAAGTGAGGAGAAGAAGAAGGGGAAAGCCTAGAAATGCTTTTACAGCATTTTTAATTCATCACACATGCAACAAAGGGCTAAAAATGTACAGATTTGCTCCTTTAAGTAATTTCACCCTCATCTGACAATGACTCCAGGTCAACAGGAGAGCGAAGATTCTCGCCTCGATCACGCACAACACACTTCGTAAGTGGATGTTTCAGTTAACAACCATGACCAAGGCACATACATCATTACAGTGGCTTTGGCTGAGACGCCATGGTCACCCAGGGTCATGTGTGACTAGTGATGAGATCGGTGTGTAACGAGTAGGTTGCATTATATAACAGAACTGTTCTGGATAGAATTGTTTAACTGCTTCACAGAATTTATGTATTGTTATTACCAGAATTTGAGTACAACAATATTAACCAGATAATTAAAACCATAAGCTATAAATACAGCCATTAGACAATATTACAAGTCAAGCACAAGACGAACAATACAGACACAAATTATTCCATTTCAACCGGAAATAAAACACCAGGGGGTAATAATTACACTGATATGTCACACGGGTGACACTTTATTGAGCACAACTGCATTGTGTTCCTACATTTTTGGTCATTTTTTGGCAGTGCAAGCACAAGCACACGACAGCTGCAGGAAATCGCTTTTACAACCAGCAGTGCTGAAGAAACAGTGGTGCTTCAGCACCATGGATAGGGCAGCTGAGTGTGACTGCAAGGCAGGGCAGCAGAAAGCCATCAAACTGGAGTCAATCAGGAGTAGGGTTGCAAAACTCCGGGAATTTTCAAGGCTGGAAACTTTCCATGGGAATTAACGTGAATATATGGGAATTAACGTGAATATATGGTAATTAACGTGAATATATGGGAATTAATGGGGGGAAAAATGCAGAGTTGCCTATAAAAAGGAACTTAAATGTAGCTAAATCTTGCAGCATAATTTTGTTTAAAACAACAAGATTTAATGCAGTTTAAGTGCAATTTAAATGAATTTGTACCCTGCATTCCTCGGTCACTGCACACAGCATACTGCTTACTGTTGTGCCATTGAGGCCACACCCCCTGCATTGTTCCATAAGATGCACAGTAACAGTTTATTTTAGGGTCATTTAACTAGTTGCTTATTAGAATATTGATAGAATATTGGATATTTATTAGTACTTATTAAGCACATATTAATGCCTTAGTCTGCATGACCTTATTCTACATTCTTAATTGTACCCAATACCTAAACTTAATAACTACCTTACTAACTCTTAATAAGCAGTGAATTAGGAGTGTTACCACATGCACAGATCATTTTCATAGTTCATAGGGAAATATGCTTATTACAATTAAGTTTATTATGTTTATTACAAGCATAATAATGTTTATTATGCTTTTGTGTTACTCAATGAAAGAATCAATTAAAGTTACAATCAAATCAGTCAAGACATCATTTTTAAAATTTGTATTACCTTGCATGCATGTCTGCTTATGACCAAACTAAATGTTTATATGTTTGTATGTGATCTAGTTTACATAAATTTCCCTATATTTCCAAATAATTCCCATGAATTCCTGTAAATTCCCATAAATTCCCGTAAATTTCCATAAATTCCCGTTAAGTTTCCAATTTGGAATATTTCCAAAATTCCCCAGATCAAGTTCCCGTGGAAAGTTTCCGGAAATTTACCGGAAACTTTCCGCCCCTTTGCAACCCTAATCAGGAGTGACTCCTCACCCTCCGGGCGAAGGCAAGCTGTATAAGCCATGTTCAGTAGTAAGGGAGGTAAGAATTGAGTACCGGGAATGTGACCACTGGGAGAATCTGGACTGAAGAAGACGATGCGCCCCAATCTACTGAGCCAAGCCACACTTCTGGAGTCTGCCTCAGTGCCTCCGGCTTCACTCCCTGCACCTCCATGCTGCTTAAGAAACTGCCCTCACTTCTTCCCCCACTTACTGCACTGACTTTTCATTCGATAGAAGAGCACAATGGACAATTAAAAACCGGTGAAAGTTTTCACAAAGTCATGTTTTATACTCTGGCTTAATAAAATACAACATACCAATGTCTGTACTTACAGAACTGACATCTCAAAGCTCATTACTGCCATTAGAGGTTATTTTCTACACCCTGTAGCAGTTATAACAGTTTTGGATTTTGTCCAACACCTGAGCACACGCTCGTGCAGTAGGACCACATGCAGAATTACTGAACTGACACACAGCAAATCTGACATGGAGTGAAGTTCTGGTCGTGCGGATATTATTTCTTTAGCATTTCTCGGTCAAGCACAAACACCTGTGGTGCCTATAACTGCAGGAAAAAAAGCAGAAACAAATCTTAAAATGACCTTTTGCAAAGAAAAAGAATGTCAATTCTGCTGCATTTCGACTAAGTCAGCTGCTGAGGAAAACAGAGCCACAATCTGTGGGCTGTAACCCGTGACCAGAGACGATATAGCACATGACCTCAAACATCTTAAGCATGGTTCATCTAGAGATGAAACAGAAATCAAGAGAAACAACATTGGGATGCAAAACTGGGAGTCATATTTTATAAATTTAGCTTCACGGTCAGCTAGAGTAATCTAAAAGTACATCTACACATCGGTCCATATAAAGAGTAAGTGAGGATCATGTTGTGAAGGGGAAAAATTTGGACTGATGGTATTTCCTTGCCACATTAATTAAGTCATTAATATTCGTTAACTCTCATACAAATATTACAAGTACAAAATAATACAATAGTGATTGTGTCAATGTCACTCATCACACTCATTTTCTACCGCTTATCCGAACTTCTCGGGTCACGGGGAGCCTGTGCCTATCTCAGGCGTCATCGGACATCGAGGCAGGATACACCCTGGACGGAGTGCCAACCCATTGCAGGGCACACACACACACACTCTCATTCACCCATACACTCACACACTACGGACAATTTTCCAGAGATGCCAATCAACCTACCATGCATGTCTTTGAACCGGGGGAGGAAACTGGAGTACCTGGAGGAAACCCCTGAGGCACGGGGAGAACATGCAAACTCCACACACACAAGGTGGAGGCGGGAATCGAACCCCCAACCCTGGAGGTGTGAGGCGAACGTGCTAACCATTAAGCCACCGTGCCCCGCATTGTGTCAATGTAAGATATAAAAATTAAAAAGTGTCATATCTAAGTGCAAGATGCAGAGAGGGGGAAAAATCATTTTAAAAAAAAGTTAAAAATAAAAATAAAAATAAATCTATGAAAAAAATCTAAAAAAAAAAAAAAATGAGTCTGCCAAAATATTTATCAACATTTTCCATTATGAATCTTTTAAATAAAATTAAGGAAAAAAATTAATGAAACACTGATCAACAGTCTAGAGAGCTACAAAAGTGTACATTAGTAATGATCTTTCACATGATTCGGTGATTTACATTTTCCTAAAATATAGTTTCTTGGGTAAACAGCCTTGATTGTCCATGAGTGTGCATAAAAGGGTTAAAAATAGGAAGCTGCAAGGTGAAATTATCAGAGAATGAACTGATCATAACTGACACACAAGACAAACAGATGAGGTTTCAACTGCTTCTGTAGCTGCATCTCCTGCATTCCTCTTTTCCACATGGTTGTGACTTAACCTGACATAATCAAACCACAAAATAGCTGCAAAGCCTGCAGCAGTGCTGTAATAGCTTTTGCACAAGCTGCAAGCTGAAATCGCCGCATTATGTAGTTCCATCGCAGGCTGCTGTGTGGCCAAAAGGCTAAATGTCAAACAAGAATAAAATGGCAGATCCAGATGGCCTTGGCTGCAGGATACTACACTTACAGTCTTCATCCACGATATTAACGGTTACTTAACGCTTCATTAGAACCCAGGATGGCGTGCCCGACTAGAGTGGGGTGAACCCCTTCACCATTTTTATTGAACCTTGAATATCTCAAGAAAGACAAAAGGCAGAATGCATACAGTACCAAGCATGCTGGGTCCTGCTGTCCTGGTTCAGAAAACACCAAAGTAAACACCAAAGAATGTTGAAGGAACCTACAGACATGTTTAAAAAAGCTATTTTCAAACCCAGTCCACCAGGTACCTATGGGAATGCTGCCCAGAAAAAAAAGCTAACTCATTACCTGGGCACATTCTTTCCTTACTACAGTCCAAAAAACTCCTCCAAAGAAAATAGGCCAAACATTCTTTCAGACATACATACCCCAATCTCCTCACGTTCTTCCCAAGTTTCCCAAGAACTCTTCAATCAAGAAACCTGGTACATCAATACAGTTCTTACACAGTTCCAAGAGCTCTTACAGCGGGCATGCTGGAAGCCCCATACAGGCTTGGCAGGCCTCAGAACCCCATACCTCAGCAATCAGTGATCTCCCCATCTTCCACGATAGCACAGTGATCATCGACTGTTGAACGTCGGATGTGATTTTGATGTGTTTTTTAGTCTGAAATGATTTTTCTGTATTTGTGATCCTGGTGTTTCTTTTAAATATCTAAAACATGAGCCTTCCAATACAAAGATAAAGGCAGGGATTAAAGCCTGGAAACACACTATATTTAGTCTCACTCTGTTTGACAGGCACAAGCAAATCTATTTTATACAGTAGGCATCAAGTCAATTTAGTGGTCACTAATATTTGGGTTGAAAATTTTAATAATATGAGCTTTTTAGGCTTTTGTATTGTACTTTTTCTTTTTGGTCTCCAATTTTTAAAGGACCAAAAGTAATTGGCTGAAAATCCTTGGTCCAGAACCACCGGCACTGGGTCTCTTCCCTGAGATGTTCTGCCAGGTCTGTCTTCTCTTTCTTTTTCTTCTTGCGTATTCCCAGGGCATTTCTACCATGGGTTTTGCCTTTATTACGTAAAACTCAGCTTAATTAGGTTCAGAGTAACTTGGCAATGCAGAACATTTCAAGCTCTGTCTTAAAATGATTTATATTCACTGAATATAAAAAGTTTCATATCGTTATTTTATTCTAAACCTAACCTACTCTGCTAGACAGCTAAAGGAACAATAACTTTGCTAGTGTTCAAATATTTATGGGCCTGACTACATTTCTATACCTGCACACTGTAAGAGAATTATTCATTTCTGCAGTGATGGTCAAACATAAAACTCTCATAAAACTTAACATAAAAAAAAATTGAGGTGAAAATAAGCAGATTTTTATCTATATATATATTAGTGCTGGGCAACGAGTACATATTTTAATCGCTTTTAATCGCATGATTTTTCTGTGATTAATCGCGATTAATCGCAGCATGCGCAAAATTCAATAATGAAATCAAAAGTAGTGTATTGAGGAATTTTATTCTTTCAAAGTACTGCTGTATGAACAAAAGTGCAATAACATTTGGTTTGTCAAAACTTTATACAAATAAAGTGTTTTTTTACAGCAGTTAAAAGTTAGTAGCAGTTAACACTTCTTGTAAATCTTAACTTAAACATTAAATGTAATCAAATTAAATATAACATTAACGTATAAATAAAACATTAAAATTTTAATAAATAAAACATTAACGTTTGTTTAGGTTGTAAAATAAACAAACAAACAAACAAACAAACAAACAAACAAACAAACAAATAAATAAAATATGTCCAGAACCTCGATCATAACATTATAACTGGCCCCTTCCGAGCAATTTAAGTGATACTTCAGACTCGAAGTACTCCGATGATACAACAATTTAGCTTTGCAGTGGTTACAAATAGCTTTAGTTCTATCAACTCCACCGTGTGGGAGAGGTTTAAAAAAAAAATGTCTATTTAAGATTTCGGTACCTTTTTCCGTTTTTCTGTCTGCACCAGATATTTTTTGTTTCGCGCTGTAGCTCGCTTAGGCACACAACAAATGCTTTCATTGGTTCAGACGCATGATGACGCTCATCCCAAGCAGCCAGTAGCCTACTGATAAACATCCCACCCCTCCTGTGACCCATGGTTTGTGCTGTATTCGGTTGTATTATTACAGTCTATCTATGTGTATTCAAACGCAGTGAGCAACAGACTTTCAAAATAAAAAGTATGTTAACGCGCGATAAACTAATTGTCGGCGTTAATTAATTAATGTGTTAATGCGACAAAAACGCGCTAACTTGCCCAGCCCTAGTATATATATATATATATATATATATATATATATATATATATATATATATATATATATATCAAACATCCTGCAAGATTACGATACTGCAGTTACAGCATTTATCCAAACACAAACATTAAATTTAATTTATTTGTATTATCAATTTACATTGTCGCAAAACAGCTTTTTCGCAGAAGTATAGAAACAGAAAA
This sequence comes from Tachysurus fulvidraco, assembly GCF_022655615.1. NCBI lineage: Eukaryota > Metazoa > Chordata > Actinopteri > Siluriformes > Bagridae > Tachysurus > Tachysurus fulvidraco. The sequence continues at coordinate 22,666,945 of NC_062519.1, forward strand.
TAAATAAATAAAAATAAATAAATATATATACAGTACATTTAAAGTTTAAAATTCATTTTAAAATATTCATTTAAAATACTATATACTGTATCTCAAACAACTATCCCTAATGAGCAAGCCTATTTAAAAATGCATGGCATTTTCAAAAAAAATTGGGGCTGGGGGGGAAAGCATATTGCACCCAATATTAGCTAAAATGGCTTGCACTGTCACTTAGGTAGGTCTGTAAAGTGTGAGAATAAACCTTCATGTGTGAATATAAAATTGACCTTGTCTGATCCTATTCGCCTTAAAGCATCCGTATGCCTATTTTTATAGCGATAGAGCAAAAGGCTGGAAAACACAGAAGGGAGGAACATAAAAGAGCTAGAGATCACTGCTGGAACTGCCATGTTCTATCAAAGAGCATGTCCAAGATGTGAAATCGTCACGACAGCCATGTAGTGTTTGTATAGTCATGTAGTCACATTTCTGAGATCCTGCGGCATGAAAAGCCTCGACAGCTCTTCTCTGACAAAACAATAACAAGCTACAGTAAGTGAAAAAGTAATGTTAATGCATATCGTGCTTAGACATTCGATGACATTTCTAACCGAACAAGCTGTAACAATGATTAAATCATCAAGTGAAACATGTTTTTCCTTCTGTTTTTAAATCTCCTTTACTCTGCTTCTGTTCATTAAAAATACAGTTACATTTTTAACGGTTGCTTTGATTGAAGCTAGAGCATCGCCAGGCTCAGACTGGTGCAAAAAAGTTCACCCGTCATCCAGAAATCTAGAGTCTGAATCCTGATGATGCCACACCACCCCCACCTCTCTCTCTCCAATCGTCACTAACCAATCACCGGTGTCTGTGCACTCATGCATCAATCGTCACTAGCCACTCACAGGTGTCTGTGCACTCATTCAGGTGTGACACAGCATCAGCAGCAGTTTAAGGAGATGCGGTTGGCTGGATTTGTGCGTCTTAGTGGAAGCATTTGATAGCCATCACCCTCTCAGACTGGGATCTGTCATACATAAAGTGATGGGGTGGAGGTGATTTTCTGTTTGTTTATTTTTTTATTTATAGTCATTTGGTTGCAGGCGGAAACAGGCACATCCCACTGTGGACCTCACAAAAGTGCCACCACTGACAGAAGCATAGTTTTTCACAATAGACCTTGTCTTAAAGAAGCTTTACAGAACATAAAACATACTGTATACAACAAACAGTTTAAGATTATACAAAAGGTTGTAGATGTATATTAAACTTTTCTAAATGTGTTTGTATTTATCCCTACTGAGCAACCCTGAGATGACTGTGGTGAGAAAAAACTCCCTTAGATGGAAGAAACCTTGAGAGGAACCAGACCCAAAAGTGAACCTCATCTTCATTTGGGTGACACTGGTGAGTGTGTTTATACTGTACATTATTTTAAACACAGAGGAGTGTTATTCATAATGTCCTTTCTATAGTCAGATACAGAAAGACAATTGTGTATTGATTAGGAGGTTGTTGTCCTCAAAGACCCCATGTCTGTATCTTCTCTTTAAATTCCCCAAAAACACTGAACCTGGTACATCTCTAGATGTCTCAGGATCCTCACATTGTTGGCCTCTTCTCACTGAAAGTCCAAAACCTTCATGAAGCGGAATACAAAGAATGTCTCAGAGTGCTGTAGCATTACAGTTTTCTTCACTGGAACTAAGGGTCCGAACCCTTAGTTAGTGAAGTGAAAGAAGATAGTGAAAGAACTCAAGTATCCTGCATTGAGCTCTGACTGACTCAACCCCACTATACACCTTTGGGATGAATTGGAAAAGGAGTCTCCTCAACATCCCAACACCAGTTTCTGATCTCACTAATGCCCCTTTTCCACCGAGGCAGTTTGAGTGCTTGTTCAGAGCCTAATTTAGAACCAGTTCTTTCTGTTTCGACAGCCAAAGCACCGGCTCTGAACCAGGAAAAGTGGTTCTTAGGTAGCACCAAAAACATTGCTGATCTAGACTTAAGAACCGCTTGCGTCAGGGGCTGTGGGCGGGGCTACTGTTAGATAATGTACCTTAAGTATACTAATATTTAATACACTTTTACTTTACCGCAATATGATACATTATCAGCACACATGATAGTAGGTAGCTACATGCTAAGGCTAACTTTTTTCTGTGTTAATGATAAAATAATGTTATGTACTTTCTCCATTACATCCTCAAAATACAGATTACACAGAGCTGCACGTACATGTTGGATTTGCCGCGTTTGGATGTTAATGTAGGTTCACAAAGCCATGAGCATTAACATTAAAGCAACATCCGCCATTGTTAATGTGTTTGTGTTTGCCGCTGCTGCGCTAACGTTGCTGGGAAACGTGACACGTATACAGTGACGTCTGACTCGGCTCTGTGACGGCTCTCTAGCCGATGGAAAGGCAAACCGGTTCTTAGAAGGTTCTCTAGTGGAACCAACTTTGAACCAGCACCAGCACTAGCTCTGAACCAGGACCCGGTTCTTTTTGGTGGAAAAGGGGTATTACACTCTTGTAGCTAAATGAACACTGATCCCCACAACATTTTTCCTGTCTATAAACGTCAACATGCCTCAGAGCCAATGTGTTATTCTGCTGTTGTAGCCGTAACGTTTGACTTGTTTTTCTGCTCGCTGTGGCTGTAAAGAGTGATTATGATGGTTTATGGAAGTTACAGCAGCTACAGTCGGCATAAACCAGCCTTATTCTCTTTCTCTCCCTAACATGACACTTCCGCCCACAGACGTTCCTCTAACTCTCAGCCTTTACAATGTTCCGTGCATCATTTACACATGATCTAATACAAAATAGGGTGTTCCTATTAAAGTGTCCAGTGGAGTATTTTTATAACAGCATTAGAAATATCTCTATCTGCTCAGAAAAGTTTAAATAATAAATGAAGCAAAATAAGTACAAATTCCTAAAGGAGTAGCAGAGACTCGCAGTGGCAGAGGAGTGCAGATTGAACTGGAGCTTTCTATCCTTTGCTCAGAACACCTTGGTCAAGGTCCTCCTGCTTTCAGGCAGTAGGAGACTTGAGAAATTGTATAGCCAGGAGTTGCACGTGTTTTCAGAGAGAGAGAGAGAGAGACCAGGCAAGAGGTGGCTCGTTTTTACATGCTGATTATCAGCCAGACCCAGAAGACGTGCTCTAATTTCACCAAATCCTTACACCAAATGGCCACCGACCTGCATGTTAGCAAATACGAGTAGTTGAGAAAAAGGAAAAGCAAAACAGGATGAAGAACCGGACCCAGAGCTAAAGGAGCTGAAGAACAGAGGCCATTTCCCTGAAGCTACCTAACCGGAGAGCTTTATAAGAACACACTCCCGCAAATGTCCAGTCATGATATGAAGAGCAAAGAGATCATGGGTTTGAAAAAAATAAAACGGTAGAATTTTGCGCTTGTGCATTCGGATGCTACTTAAAAACTGCCAACTGACAGTTATTTCACGGTTTGAGGATTAAAATTCTCTACAGAGATGTTTTAGTTCATCTGAGCATGTTTTCATCTTCCATGGCTTGAGATCAAACACCACTGACAGAGCGCACGTCCGTCTGTCCTGATTGATTCCCGCTTCTCAAATTCAAACGAATTTCGTCTCGAATCGATGCGCGGAGAAAAAAATATATAAATAAATAAATAAATAAATAAATAAAAACCCACAAAAGACTACACCGTGAACATATTTTATACTAGAAGAATCTATCTTCTTTTATCTTGAGAAGGAAGAAGATTACTGAAAACCAGTCACGATGCAAATAGAGCTCCTTCCCACACAGACGCTAAAGAAACGCTGGGGTATTTTAACGAAATAACAGCCATGCTAGTGAAATTAGGTGACATATATGGGGTATTTTGTCATCTGTTAGGTATTTCATCCAACCCTGCACTGCTGGAGCTGCAGCTGGAGCGCAGACGCGAGAGAAATCATGCGGGTCACGTATCGTCTCACCGCCGCTTTCACGCTTCTGTCTTTTTCTCGACCTCCCAAATGAAGCTGCAGGACTGCCCTGGAGAAGGTAAGTCAAGTGAGTTATTTTGGTGCTGTTGACTTTATATTCAAAAAGTGAAATAAAAAAAATATGACTTATACAAGTTTATTTTTGTTTAACTAACCAGCTAACTAACGTGTCTCGACATCTTATGGGTTATCTGAAATTTAACATCTACTAGAAATGTTAGTGAATGTTTGTATTTTTAGTTATAAGTCAAATATAATTCAGGTAGTAAAACTATCCTAGCTATAGCAGCTTGCTAGGTACAAAGCATTAGGATAATTAGCTGTAAAAGACAAAGGTTTTTTTTGGTAACTATGTTAGCTAGCATTGTTAGCATAACAGTCTAAAAAGGGTAGATTTTCATGTTTAAAATGAGCTGATAATACCTACTGGAATATCCAGCAGCATAAAGTACAAAATGAATGGAAAGTGTTTGTGTCAGTCATTACTGTAGCTAGCTAGCTCGAATGAATCTGACCCTGGTGGAGGTTAGCCATCGAGTGTTAGAAAACGACTGCCGTCTACTGCGTGAGCAAGACATTGTTAAACAGCTAGCTGGTTATCTGAGGTAACTTTAACAAAGAGTTTTCCTTCATCGTTTGCCAGAAAAGCCCCCAAATGTGTGTTGCACATGATGATATTCCCAACATATTTTTCTTTTTTTTTTTGGCTTACAAACACGATAGCATTCAGTATTCAGAGTAGCATTCAGACATGTTTTATGGCTTCACCCTATAACTACCGACTGCTAGGAAACTTGGGGTATGTTTAATTCTAATTCTGATGATAAAATGAGTCATCCATACTGTTATTAACAATTAATGATTAGCCATCACCTGCTTACTGTTAACCGTTAGGATCAATACGTGGGGATACAAACGATCCCCGGCAGTGTGCTCCAGCAGAACACTTCATGTAGACAATAAGACTCAAACTTATCTTTACTCCTCAGTAAGGGAATAACGTTAGCAAGGCTGGCTCTACGTCTACAAACTCAGACAGCACGAAGAATTCACAACCACAATCGAGTTCTCGGGGAAGTATCGGCATCACCAGCATCAGTCCGTCTCGTCACGAGATTAAGTCACTCACGACATTTAAACACGGCCTCCGTCGTCAGGAACGCCATTGGAATAAAATAAACTCTACAATGCTTTACTTTCTTTATAACATAATCATTCAGGAGGCCCAGCAGAGTTCATGTTGGAGCTCAACCAACAACAGGCAAAAGCCTAATGCTCCTCGTGTGAGAAAGTCACACATCATTAACAAGTTTTCAGAAATACATCACGGGCAAACACATTTTTAATCATTTTTGGCTGTTGCATCAGTTTCCCAGGCCATCACACAAACATTTTCACTTCCACTTACAGAAACCTCACTTTTTGCTTCAAGTTAATACGACAGCTAAAAATAAATTTTATATAAATATATATATATATATATATATATATATATATATATATATATATATATATATATAAATATATATATATATATATATATTTTATCACTATTTGCACTTATTTGTTCCTTATTTGTTATTTGTTCCTCTTTATATGTCCTACCTTCACTGGCTAGGCATATTATTTCCAGATGAACTCATTTCAAACAGTTTGGGATTTTTGCCTTAAAGTGATTATGTGCTTATTTTTGCAACCTTTCTGTAGGCTACAGGTTGCTTTTGGTTTTGTTTACATCTAAAAACAACCTTTTCCCCCAGTTTTATTTGGTTGAAATGACATTTTGGAACAATGGCTCTTCATATGAGAAACGGTGGAAGGTGATGTTTACCTGGTCATGGATGGAATAATCATGAAAATGGATAAAAACAAGAAATTGAATCCACTTCTCACTTCCATTCCATGAGTCTAGACAATGCTGAGTGCAAAAAATAAATAAAATTAATAAAATAGTGCAATTAACAGAAAAGGTGATTGGTTTCATCAAATGGGTTTATATTTTTAATTACAATTATTCTAAACTAGCAGTTCATGTGTCACTATTATACATTGAAATTCACTGTCGATACTTGTTTTTATTTATAAGTTTTTGCAAACTTTACTAAAATTTAATTGTATATGTACTTCACATCAATGCTAAAGAATAATAATTCAGGACAGATTTTGTCCGTAACTTTGATTTAAAGTTTCCTTAAAGCTTCCCATGGATTATATTTATATCATTAGTTTGGTTGTTCTGTTGGGAAATGAAAAAATATATAAAATATATAATATTTATATAAAAAAAAATATATATATATAAAATGTTTAAAAACCAGGGTCTCTGACGTTTGAGAAATGCTTCAGAAAATGAGTCGGGATGACAAACAAAACAAAAACAAACGTGTAGCCACTGAGCGGAAAGGGGCGTGTCTTGTCAATGTGGGCGGAGAGAGTGTTCGGTGAGCATGTGTGACATTAGCAGAAAGCGGATTTAACATTGACATGGAGGATAAAAACAAAGAAAGAAAGCAAAGAAAGGCTTACGATAAGGCAAGAAGTAGGACCTGTTAATAAAGTATCAGCTTTCCAGCGCTGGAGAGAACTGAAGGAGCAGGAAGTAATTTCTATACTGAAGTTAGAGACCCAGAAGGAATAAATTAGAAGCTACACAAATGGTGTATAAATTTGTACTGAAGATACATCTGTATTCAAATATTTAATATTCCGTATTCACAAACTCGGACTGACTCTTTCACTTCTTTCAGTGCTCAGATTCAACTCTATTCAGACTGCAACATTTACTACGGGAAAAGAAATGGCAAGCGAGTCTGCAGCATGTTGTATCGTTTTGTATCTCAAATAGCTCAATGCGAAGGCGATCGTGGATTAGAATCAGTCAAAGCAAGAGGAAGTTGATGAGGAAAGTCTATTATACACACCAGACGGTAAGGATGAAGAAATAAAACCTCAACACAAAGCGAGAAATGTTAAACAAGTCTAGTTCAACACTAGTTCCTCAGACCCATATGCAAATTAAGCGCAAAAGCCACACCCACATTTAATAGGGCAAATTTTGTATTGATTTCAACGTCAGCTAATCATACCGTACACACAGGAAATAGAGAGAGGAAAACTTATGTGCAGAAGAATCAGATTTACTGAACTGCAGAATGTTTTTTCCAGTGTGTACATCGCTTACTGAAAGAGAGCGAGAGAGAGAGAGTGAGAGAGGATACAGTAGTTGTAGGGTTGCCACCCGTCCCGTGAAATACGGAATCGTCCCGTATTTACAGGCAAAATAAGTTGTGGGTTTTTTTTGGAGACGCTTCCTATTCTGCCCCTGATTGGGTAATACTCGTTGCCATCGTTGGTTTGATTGGTTTGTTTTAGGGTTACGGGCCAATCAGAGTCAGAGGAGGGCGGGACGCCGCCTCGCCGGTTCTTTTGACAGAGTGACAGAAAATCCATATGAAACAATGGCATCTCCAGATAAACCGAACCCCCCGCGTCCAGCTCTGAAAGTTTCATACATCCACTGATGTTATTATGTTCATGATGTTCATGGAAGATCTTTTGCAAGTTTGCAAGTTATAATTACTAAGTTATAGATGTGTTAATTTAATAATAAGTTAATAAAATATGGTTCACATCTCACAATTTCCTCCAAAAGCTTATTTTTTGTGTTCTCAGTCACACTTTGTTGGCATATATTTATTATTGTCATAGCTGTTTATTCAATATGACCACTTAAGTTGTGATAGTGAGAGACTGAGTACATCTGTTCACACTGATTTCAATAGCAGATACCTTATTATAATGTCCATTGGTATCAATCTTAATATTTTTATGAATACATGTTTTAAGTTATTATATACCACCACTGGCACGCCATCGGGGGGTGTGGCCCCCGCTGCGACAGGCGTCCCTTATTTTTCTGTATTGAAGGTGGCAACCCTAAGTAGTTGTGACCACTTTATTACAGATAGTGCAAAATTCAGCGGCTAGAATACTTACTAAGACAAAGTTAAAAGATTACATCACTCCCGTTTTGGAGTCCTTGCACTGGCTCCCCGTTAGGTTTAGGGTTGATTTTAAGATTCCGATGCTTACCTACAAGGCCTTACATGGGTTAGCTCCTTAATATTTGGCTGATCTTTTAATTCCTTATATTCCATCTCGCGACCTTCGTTCTTCTGAAACTGGTCTTTTAACTGTTCCTTTAACTCGTTTAAAATCGATGGGAGATAGGGCCTTCTCTTCACGAGCTCCAAAACTGTGGAATTCTTTACCAACTGAGAAAAGGCAAGCAACATCTCTTGGCACTTTTAAATCTCAACTCAAAACTCATTTTTTAGGGTAGCTTTTAATTTGACTAACTGTAATTTTACATAGTGCTTATTTTCTAGTCTATTTTTGTTGCTTTAAATTTTAATCTTTATATTGTGTGTATTTTTCTTGTTTTTGTTTTGCTTTTGTAAAGCGCTTTGAGCTGTTCTTTTAAAGGCGCTATAGAAAATAAAGGTTATTATTACTTAGTTTTTCACTAGCTTTGCAGTTCCTATCAACATACTTTCCATCTATTTAAAAAAAATATAAATCTGTACTTCACTCTTCCAATAAATACTTTTTCTACGAACGGTTCATCAAATGCCTGAAACCAGCTGTTACAAAACAAACGCTCTAAATATTCTGCTGCCATTCCACCAAACTACACTGCCCACCCGCTGCAGTATTCAGATGCCACGTGTGTGTGTGTGTGTGTGTGTGTGTGTGTGTGGCTTCCCCCCTGTGAATAATCCCCCACTGCAGACCAGCTGTTTGCTTTTCTACAGGAGGTTTATACAGGGTCCTGTCTGACACAAGGAAGTCTGCCTCCAACGATGGGCACCTAAAAGCTTGAAGCAGGATTAAATCCCACAATTG